>NW_020201262.1:57334-70920 GCF_001531365.2 Cynara cardunculus var. scolymus | reverse complement strand
TCATCATTCGCTGAAGCTAGAGCAGTCTTCACACATATGTAGATAGGTTTGTAATCACTGAATACCGCTTCAGATCACGTACTTGCCAGTCTCTAATCTTTAGTTTCAGCCTTCGACGTTCGCTGAAGGTTCTTTGGTGTGAGTGTTGTCTTCTTGAAGTATTGTTGTCTATGATGAATTTACAATGCAAGTTCTTCAGCGATCACTGAACATACTCAGTGATGATCGCTGGAACTGAAAATACAGAAACACAAATACAACGTGAAAGGAAAAAAGGGATTATCATCAAATCACTGAGAGAGAGGATCAACAAAGTCTTTTGTCCGATTTACATAAAGAGTTCGATCAAATCACTCACAAACACAAAAATTTCAGCTTTTTCCAACGAAAAATGGATCAAAAATCAGATTTTTTACAAAATTTTCAAGAACACAAAAAATTTCAAAAACACAAATTCGATCAAAAACTCGAAAAATAATGATCAAAACATGAAAACTTGTTAATAACAAAGATTCACAATACAAAAACGCACAGAATGATCACGGTTTTAACATAAAAACACAAGATTTTTCAAATTTTCCGATCAAACTTAAAGAAAATATGAAGAACACTATGAACAAATGATGAACATCATGAATCTGCAGAAAATTTTTCTTCAAAAATCTTCAAATTTCTGATTTCTTCTCTTGATTTATTGCACAATCTGCTCTAATACCAATTGTAAGTCCACTATGATCAATCTTCAGATAAACATCAAAGTATCCATGGCAATTAGGATGAACATTAAGAACATGTAGAAGGAGAGTTGAGAGAATTTGTCAACTTGGTTAACTTTACTAATGCGTATATGATTTTACAATTGAGCTCATACAAAATTATAAAAGACAAACCCTTTATATATGGTCAAACTTGAAAGCCACTAGTCAAAGTCAAACTTTACAGAAAAGTCAAACACGACGACTTATACAATTATAGACAATATTTATTTTTCAAGACGAATACAATTTACACTGAAATTCAGACCTAACAACCGCCATTACGGTTTGGTTTGTGATTTGAGGGGTTAAACCGCCCAAACCGGACCGCGAACACCCCTAAAAACGGAGAATATTTAGTTAAATATTAGACAACTATAAAAATGACATTAAGAAACTCAGAGAAAAAAAATAAGCCAACAGATTTAAAACTTTACCTAGATTAAAACCAAAAATATCATCAGTTCAAAAATTTCATCTCATGCTAATACCTTTCGGGGAGATCTGAAGAATCAAGAGAGAGAGAGAGAGAGAGATATAGATGCAGAGTGAAATCGAGAGGTATGGATCCCCTTTCAGGAATCAAAATGTAGGTCTTCAAATGTTTATATAAAATTCATTTGAATTGTTTTCAAGGTATGGATCACCTCTCATGATTCAAATCCAGGTCTGAAAAATTGGAATAATCATTAATGGATGATGAAAAAAATAAAGTATTGATAGAAAGGAAAACTTTTAGCCACACCAAAAATTAGTGGTGGTGGTATCAGGTTAATAGTCATCAGTGGAATATAAAAAAGGTTGTAGAGGAAAAAAGAAACTCTTAGCCATACCCAAATTAATGATCGTGGTATCAGGTTAAAAGCTCTTGTATACTGTGCTTATTCACTTGTAATTAAAATATTTTCATATTTTGTTAATAAATTAGTTGTACCTTGCACATTAAATGTTGTCTTTAAGAGTTATTTTTTCCCTCAAAATATAGACAATATTATTGAATATTGCTATATTTTTCATTTATCTTTTAATTAGGTTTTAGTTATTCCGTTTTCATCATGATGTTGTACATAATCACATTTGATTGTGTACATGATTAGACAACAATATTGTCATCATGTACATAAATACAACATTGGTTTGTGGAAGCAAAAATCTAATGATCATGCCATAACTACATGTTGCTCCAACGTCTATATCTTCCATTATCACGTGTGATTGAGTCTACATGTTGCTCCAATGTATATCTTCCATTATCACATGTGATTTAGTCTACGTTACGTACACAATCACAAATGATCATGTACAACACTTTTTATGTTAAATAACAAATTCTATGAATAAATCAAATAAAAGGTATAAAAATGAAAATTAACACATTTTTTAAAATAATGAATAATACTTATCCAAATATTAAAAAAACATTACAATTCATCTTTCCAAAATATTTTTCATTTTGGAGTATTGGGTGGGAGTGAAAATGCCCAAATTTTGGAGAGAAGCAACCAAGAAGGTGTTAGGGATATGGTATGTATAGGAGATTAAGAGTATGTTGACTTATTAGAGAATGGAAACTTGTAATTTATTGGCTTTTTTATTTTTCAACTAAGGTTTTAGATTGTTTGAGATGGGATGTGATAATTTATATTTTTCAAAACACGATTTAAGACGATAAGTGTGTATATATATATATATATATATATATGTATATATGTATGTATATATATATGTATATGTATGTATGTTTCTGGTATTATTCAATTACATCGTATAATTTAGTTAACGTAAAATGAAGAAAAATAATATATAGATATTAAAGGTTACAAATGTATCATAACACCAATTTCGGTTACGCATAATGCGAAAATAACGATAAATTTACTTCATGATACATACTTATGTTATCATGCTATTATACGTTAGGGTAGTCATAAAGAAGAGTTTGCCACACCATCGATCATGATGACAAAATACATGGCTTGTTATCATGCCATGTCATGCTTTCTTGTTGAAGAATATCGTAAGTGGATTCAAAATCGTAAAGTTTATATCAATACCACTAAAATTGTATTTGATAACAGTAAACTCATAATGTATATAATTATGGTTGGGTTTTATGTTTAGAGTATACAATTATTTGTTTAGGAGATAACAAATGGAAAAAAAAACATGATTGTAGAATACATCAATAGAATGGGAGTACGTGACATCCATTTATGTAAGCCGACCTTACTAAGTAGTAAGTTCCTTGAATACCAATATGCATGACTTTACGTAAAACTTCATATATTTATATTGATATGTAATTGTTGTTATTACGGAGTTTGTAGTTACCATATCTATCACATCATGTTGATTTTTTTGTTCAAATAATTGACATTTATCGGATGAATTCTAACCATATCTTTCAGGATACCTATTTTTTCTCAAAATGTAATATATTTCCCTACATATCTAAAGGAAGTAACTTCTTTTTTGGTATGTAATTTTAATTAACATTTTTGAATACAAATATTTAATTAGACTGAAAAACAAATAGAAACCCATCAAATGTTATAAAACCAGTTTAAAAAATAAAAGACATGTGAAAAACAAACTCGTAAAAATCAACCCAATTAGTTTGATTTCAAATCATGGTTAATATTTTGTAAGTATAAATGTGTGTTTTATATATAAATATATTTTTATGATTTTTATATAAAAATATTTTATTTATAAAACAACACTACTGTGATGTGATGTGATGTGATGTGATGTAAGACTAAGAAAAACTGATACCTTTAATAATCAAATAATTTTATTAAATCGTATGTGATGGAATGGAAGGAAAGGAATTAGGAATCAGGAATCAGGAAGCATAAGTCACGGATTTGGGCTGGATCTGGGCCTGGTTGATGGGCTGAATCCGGACAAAACCGGATTGCGCAAAAGGTAAAAAATTGTGGTTCCTGCCTGGTTCGGTTTAAGAGAGAGAGAGAGAGAGAGAGAGAGAGGAGAGAGAGAGAACAAGGCAAAGACGGAAAACTACGTTCGAAAATTCGAAGTTGCAAAACCTAATCGATCCAAAAAGGAGACCAAAAGATCGAGTAACAAAACCCTAACAAATCATCACATCCCTGGTTTCACCCATCACTTCCCCATTTCGATTGAACCCTAACGGTGGTAAGTCAATTCATGTTCATTTCTTCAATTTTTTGACTTTTCAATGCTATTTCGGCGTATTTTTGGATGAATTCGTTAGAATTTCCAAGATATGTGTGTGTTTTATTGGTCAATTGCGGGATTTTGTGTTGTAATGTTAGAAAGTATCGAAATTTGAGTTTGTTTTTAGATGTGGATTTGGTAAACTGATTGAGAAATCTTGAAGCAAGGTCTGTTGAATGAATATCAATTTTGATGGGAAAATTAAACGCCAGTGAAATGAAATTTCTGTTTAACCTAGGTGTTTGTAGATGTTGAAATTAAGAGCAAAATGGATGTTTCCCTAAAAGCTACAATATTAAATTAGCTTTATTTGTCGGCTAATTTTTTTCTGCCGAGAAGCTTTAGGAGATGTAAGTCTCACAATAACGTATTATCTTGACACGAAGTCCCTTTTTGACATGTTAAAGTGTTGTGACTGACCTTTGATAATGTGTTCGTTGCTCTTGAATTTATAGATCATTGATGGCAGCTTTATTGAATTTGGACTGTGTTTAGACAAGCAGGTATTAAAGCTGCTAATAGGATCTTTTTAGTAATGGCTGCTAATTCCTCAAGTACTTATGATTTTCGCCACAATCATAGGTCAACAGAGGTTAAGTTTTTCAATGTCATCATATATATATATATATATATATATATCTGTTTTTGGATTCTTGTATGTGACCGTTATACCTATCATTTGCTGAGAGAAATCCTGCTACTTACCTATATTTTTAAAAAATCATGTGGGTATCCCACTACGCGCGGTTCATAAATTTTGATCTCACTACTATATTAAAGTTTCAGTTTGGATTATTGAATGTTGTGTATATCCATGTATTAGTCCATCGATTTTAACCTTTGTCTCTGCGACCACTAAAGTGATTAGTTCTCTTTTTTTTCTTTTTTTTCAAGATCTAGGACCATTGTAACTTCGAGGATTCAGGGACATCTATACCCTTAATGATGCATTTTCTTTTTCATTTCTATATAAAACTTCTTGTCACTGGAATAACCTTCATGAAGCTAATTTAACGTCAATTGGAACCCTAATAAAATAGATCTAGCACCAGTCAACTAGTTTTTTTTAAATTATAACATGACTTGAACACTGACCTTTCCAAACTTGCTTAGTCAAACCATGTTGGGTATTGTGCTTAAATCCTTCCCTCTTTCTGCAATTGAATCTCAAGGTAGGTTATTTTGTTAAATTCAATTTCAACCAAAACTTCAATTATGTATTTTTGTATATATATAAAGATATGAAGTGTTTCTCTTTGGTATATATTTGTCCACAATCTAGTGGACCATCGATTCATACACATAAGTACTAGACATGTGTTTGGCACTAATGTTCTGTACCTGAAAATTGTACTCATTAAGGGGTGTTTGCTTACTGCTTGCCTATCAAACAACTCGTGTAACATCTGTCTATCCCTGCAGGCTAGCATGGCTGTGATTTGTTTTCTTCTAGAATACATGGATAGATTACAACAGATAGAACTGAGTTGACTAGAAGTATGCATTGAAATTTTTTCCTATTTCCAACCATTTGGTATCTCTGAGATGAGAAATCTTGTGACCCTGGTATATATGGTTGCATGTTATGGTGTAACTAATGTGCATGAGGTGAACTTGATCCTAGGGAAGCAACTATGTTCGATTAAGGAATTATTGTTAAAGTTCCATTGATAATGCAACTATTATAGCATCATTTACTAGTGCGAATTGTCAATTTAATAGGACTGATATACAGGTTAGAAATGGTTATTTTTTTTTTCCTAACTTAATTCTCCATGATGTTGCATAAATATGCCTTATCTGAGTGAGTGTGTTTGGTTAATGTGTTTCCGTATGTGGTTAGGGCTTCTAGTATTTTCTCATTTACATAATATAAACCATTCATCATTAAATATTTTGATGTAGTTTCTCTTTTGTGTGCTTCTTAAATGTTGTTTTCTTACATTAGATGACAATTACTCTCTCTTCCCTGTTTCTCACTCTTATCTTTTGATCTAGTTTGCCTCAAAAATAATTTTCACTTGCCAGGATTGGCTCTCCCTTTTCTTTTGGTCATCTAGATTTGAGTAATTGGCAAGCGAACGTAGCATGATGACGAGTGCATGTGGTTATGAATTTGATAAGATTTAAATTTGTAGCAGATTTTGTTAACAATTCATTAATCATCTTATGAATATTTCCAATCTTGAATCTTCTTTATAACTATCTCCAACCATTCTTTCTGGTTTTTATGGTTATTTGACCGAGATAATTCATTGATATTGTAGGAAGCTGGAACTCACAATGTCTCCTGCATCAAGGTCAAAGGCCAAGGACAAAAGGGCTACTGGCAAGGAGCCACAAAAGTCTTCTACCAAACCCACATCAAATGCTAATGCAGGTGGTGGGGTCCCTGCGAGTGGTTACAACCCGCTTCTGGGAACCTTTCATACACTTGAGACAGCACCAGTGTCTTCTGCTCCACCTATTCATGTAAATGGCCGTTCTCGTAATATTGATGACACAGAGGATCACATTGGGAACTCTCTTGGGATGGGAGTTGAATATGATTCCTTATCTAACAATGGTAGTTGGTCAGGCGAGTCCGAAGATCACAAAGACAAAACTTTTCAAGGACCCTCTCGCCAGGAGACAGTACCCGGGGTCGACAGTGATAAACGTGAAAAGATTCGCCAAAAGAATGAGAAGAAGCATCAGCGGCAGAAAGAGAGGCGGGCCCAGGAATTGCATGAACGCTGTAGTGGCTATCTGATGTCAAGAAAGCTAGAAGCACTTGCTCAGCAGCTTGTTGCGATGGGATTCTCTTCAGAACGTGCAACAATGGCTCTTATATTGAATGAAGGTAGAGTAGAGCAATCAGTTGCGTGGTTGTTTGAAGGAGGTGAAGATGCAGACAACCAAAGGGAGCATAATCTTGACAGTGGTGGTAACTTAAAACTTGACATTTCTGAGGAACTTGCTCAGATTACTGAAATGGAAATGATGTTCAAATGCTCAAAACAGGAGGTTGAACGGGTGATTGTCGCCTGTGAAGGTGATCTTCAGCAGGCGGCAGAAACCTTGAAAGCCCAGAAGCAGGAACTGCCTGCTGCTCCGCCAAAGCTTGAAGAAACTGGCGATTCTTCTAGTGGTGGTGGCGGTAAGCTTTCTGTAGCCATGAGTCAGAACTTGATGACCTCAAGAACACAATCAAAATCAGTAGGATCCATACCCATACAGCAGAAAACTGATGATAAAGATTTTAATTATACCAAAGTGGCTGTTACGGTTGGACAATCATCAGCGGAACCCGGGGTCAAAAGCTTGCAGTTGTTAAAGAAAATCCCACCCAATTCAGAGTGGTCAAAACAGCAACAAGTTGGCACTCCATCTGTAGAGAAGAGGTGGGCGGTTGGTGGATCAAACCCTTCTGTCTCATATTCTTTGGCTTCTCCATTGCAGGCTGCACCACCACCAGCCAAAACCGAATCCCGATATGCGACTGTTGGAACCGAATTAAAGAATCTTCAGCTGGGATCAGTTAGGGAACCGGTTATTGTGATGCAGCGGCCCAAATCTAAGCACATACCTGCGAGTGTAAGCTCTTCATCATCATCGGTATCTGTTGCTGATTGGCATCCGAATGTTGTTGAACCAGTAATGAATATGAATCCCAATGGGTATTCACTTGTGCATACTAGCACCCGAAGCTTTAGCACCCCAAGCTACGGTGGCAATACCCAATTGTACGATCAGTTCCATTATCAGCAACAACAGCAGCCACTTCAGCAGCAGCAGTATGCATCGATCAGCGACCCATTGGATCACCATTTTAGCCAACATGGTGCTGCTATGAACCATTTTAACAATGGTGGCATGTGGAACAGAATGGTGGGTGCAACCACCACTCCTACGCTGGCGGCCGCCTCTTCCCTGGGACTGTTCTCTGGTTTGGGGTCGAACGGGTCATCAGGGCCATCATCTCCTGTAGACTGGAATGCGGGTGACTCGTTGCAGTTTGATTACACAAACATAGACTGGAGTCTGGACCGGGTTCCGGGTCAAGCAAATGGGTCAAGGCCGATTGGGATGTGGATGGGGGGTGGTGCGAGCGATGTGTATGCAGCAGCAGCAGCAAGGGGTGGTAAGAGCGCGATGAGACCGCCAACGGGTATTGTAGCAAATGGTGGTTTGCTGCATCCAGATGGTCCAGAAGCATCTGCAGGTGGTGAATGGAGTTCTCCATTTGAAGAGAAAGAGTTGTTCAGTTTCCCCAGACAGTTTGTGTCTTCTCCCTCTCTGTAATGATAGGGGAGAAGGGGCATAAAATAATAAAAGATGAAAAAACAATAAGAAAACAGAACTTGAAAACATGTGTTGGGATTTAATGTTTCTATTGGTTTTTTCAATGATCCCTGCTGCGCTGTTTGTTTGTGTGGTGTTGATGATAGGGAAATGGGTATCTTCTTCTAGGAGCTGAAATTCGTGAATCGAAAGCAATGTTGTATAAAGACTTGTATGTTGTGCATTAGAAATTGTACATTGGTCTAATGGTAAGAAGGTGGACATCTTTATATTGCTGGAGGTTTGCGAATTTTAGCTCTGGTGAAAAGGGGCTACCCGAGTTTGAACTATAATTATTGTTGAACTATATATAATATAATATAATATAATATAATATAATATATTACTTACTGAAAAGGGCTACCCTTGTTTGTAGGCATTAGATTTTAGTTTAACAGATAAGAAGTTGGATATTGGTTGCTAGTCGTTTAATGGATAAGAAGTTGGATGTGTATATTGGTTGGTTGTTAGTGATATGCAAAATTTCAGCTCTAGAAAGGGGCTGCTCTTTTTCTTCTTAAACAGGCAATATATTAAAAACAACAGAGACAATTAACCAAAAACGACGACATTTGTTTTTGTCTAACAGCTTCAAAGGAAAACAAAAGTGGAGTGCAGTGCAGTGGTTGTAGTACAAAACATCAACTCTGGTTTTTGTTTCCTCCATCGACGGCCATTTGACATTTCCCTTACCAACTCAAGGTTTCCTCCAACGCCACATCACCATATCTCAAAAGTTGTAAAACTAAGGCTTGCAAAATTGGGAAAACATGAGCTTCTTGGAAAATGGAAGCTACGGTGTGTTTATACCCTTTACCCTTTGAGTTTGTTGCTGAAAACACAATAAAGATGCTACTGAAGAAATTCATAGATACCCACAATAATTTATTTTAGGAGTGGAAAAGTATTTTGATGTTGATTGGAAGAGTATGCCAGATTCCTAGGATCATATTATGGAAGTAATTTCATATGCGAGGAGGTTGCCTAAGAGATTAATTCAGAAACTTATTCTTACGGCCTCGTTATATTATGTTTGGCAGGAGCGCAATAGAAGGTTGTTTACTAATTAAAAAACGAACCGCTATGCAACTTGTCAAGGAGATAAAGAGTAAAATCTTTATGCGTGCGGCTTGGAAGGAGAATAAGAATGAGAGGACCAGTATTACGAATGGGGCGTGATCATTTGTTTGGTGGGTTTTGGTGGTTTGTAGGCGGGTCTTTGCTTTGGAGAAGGCTTCTTTTTCATCCTGTCTTGCGGTTTGTTTTTTTTATGTTTGCTTTGTACTTTCTGGCTTATTGTTGCTTGATATGGTGTGGTGACCAAGTTTTTTTCTGTTTTGCCGTTTGGCTTTGGTTGTGGCTTTTAGCTTGACTCTTGTTTGTTTTTTCAGTGATTTATAAATTTGTCTGGTTTCCCCTTCTAAACAAAAGATGCTAATGAAGAAGTACATTGAGAGATATATTTGTATCTTGAAGAAAGGAATGAAGCTCTGCATCTTGGTTGGATGGACAGAGATTTGGTTGCTTCTTGTGCTTGGAAATGAAAGAACAAACAAACCTCATCATTTAAAAATTTCAAAATGGGAAAGAGGATGGGAAAGGAGAGGAAACTGTTGGGTTGAGGGAGAAGTTGAATAAGGAGGGGAGGAACGACGGAGGTCACCACCGGTGAAAGCTAGAGTTGATATTTTGATGTTCTAATACTTTTTTTTGGAAAGGAGACAACACTCCTAGCAAATGCATTAAAACCAAGAAACAAGCTTACAGAACAAAAGGCAAAGCCACCAGAAACAATAAAAACGGGTCACCTCCCCATACCATACAAAAATAAACCAAAACATACACAAGGAAATAGAAGCAAAATGCATACAAAAGAGGATCCCAAACAAATGAAACCTCATAAAAGACCAACTACCAAGCCAAGCAAACCACTCCCCAAAACTAGGACTTTCCATCACTAATAATAGTCACAATTCTTCTTCCACGATACCTCCAAGTCAGGATGCCAGAACCACATCGCGAATTTCTTTAGCAATCTGAACCGAATTCCTCCTTTGATTCTGAAAGAGTCTTCGATTGCGCTCTCTCCAAACATGATAAATAGAAGCCGCAAGGGAGAGCTTTGTGTATAGAAGACCAAACATTACTGTTGGTCCCTTGAGGGTCTACAAGATAAGTATAACAGTTTGTAGAAGAGGGGGATGAATACAAACACAATATTTTCAAATTTAAAAATGTATATTGATAAAGAAGATCAATACAAATTTTACAAGACTGTTTGCGGAAAGATAAGGTAAGAAAACCTATCTAAACAATCTTTGATTACACACAGATTCTTAACAAAAGAGAAAAGAAATGTTGTAAGAAAAGTTCCTTTACTTAAGCTAGAAAATGCTTAAAGTAAGAATTAGGTTTAGAGAGTGAGTTGCGCGCACTCTGCATGGAAGAGAAACACTTCTATTTATACCCAGTTCATTAAATGAATATTTAATGCAATATGGTAGGGTTAGAGTGCGTGTCAAGCCTTAAGAGGAAGACTTGTCCTTTGCTACAGTGAATAGTAGAAGGAGCACTATTCATGAGCAGACATCCTTACCTAAAGTTGGTGGGCAATAGAGTCGACTAGTCGGCTCTGTACCTTACCAACGTTTAGAAGGGTATGGGTTTGTCTTTTGTGTGCATAAGGAAAATATAACAACAATCGTGCTAAGCAAGCTTCATTTGATCGCTGAATGCTGGAATAACCTGAAGGTCTTTTCAGCATTCGCTGAGGCTTGAGCAGTCTTCACACATATGTAGACGGACTTGTAATCACTGAGTACCGCTTCAGATCACGTACTCTCCAGTCTCTAATCTTCAGTTTCAGTCTTCGACATTAGCTGAAGGTTCTTTGGTGCGAGTGTTATCTTCTTGAAGTATCATTGTCTCTGATTGAATTATGTTAGACCCCATAATCCATAGAGTGTAAAAGTAATGAAAAACAATAAGTGATGAAGAACCAGAAGACCGATGAAGACATCAAGGCAGAATTGACCAAGTCTGGAGAACAACCAGAGGATCGATGAACAACCAGAGATGCGATGGAAAGAGCATCTTCATCACCCCTCTGGTCAACAACACTTAGAGTTTTCTTCAGCAATTCAACCAGAGGCATACGATGAACATATGAAGATAAGGTTGATTCATCATCCCATGAAAGACAGCTGGAGATGACAAGTCGACAGCTGGATTTCAAGTTTATCTTAAAATTATAGCTTATCCATAGTTTAGATAAACTTTATCTGTTAATAGAAGATTAGCTAAATAGTCTCACTAGATARTTATCTTCTAAWTAGCTTRCTAGTATAAATAGGTGATTAGGMMTATTGTATTAAATGTCGCTTTTACGTTTTTCTTATTAATAAAGTGAAACATTTGACACTCAAGATTGTTCTTTGATGTTCATAATTTATTCTTGAGTGTTCATCACTTTGTTCATTAAATCATTATAATTTGGTTATTCTTAACTCGATTATTAGTGTTATTGAGAGATCTAGGATCAATAATTGGTATCAGAGCCAATTGATTGTTTTTCCAATCAAACGATCATCCAAAATCTCTCAATTTTTGTTTTTCTCTCTCTCACACCAAAACGTAAAAACTCTCTTCTAAAAATTCTCAATGGCCAACTGGAATTCTGTGTATAGTGTTGGCTCCCTCACCAAGCCTCCAACGAGAAGAATACCCACAATGGAAGATAAGAATGGTGAATGTCTTGGAAGGAATGGACAGGAACCTCCTACGATCTGTAATGGAGGGTCCTTAAGTTCTACAAACTCTTGTCCCAAGAGTCCCAGGAACAAACACCGCAGCTGAAATTCTTGCCTATTACATGCCCAAGGATGAGAAGAATTGGGATGAAAACGACATAGAACGGGTTGAGACTGACAAGAAGGCCAAACGACTAATAATCATGGTCACACCCAATGAAATCTTCTAATCCCTCGATGCATGTTCTACAACCAAGGAACTATGGGATGAACTGGCAAGCCAACTGGAAGGAGGGGCAAAAACGAAGAAAAATCGTAGAGCACAATGTCTCAACGAATACACAAACTTCAAGGCCCATCTTGATGAACCGATTCAGAAGACATACGATCGTTTCAACACATTGATTAATCAATGTCGTCGAAATGATATCTCCAAAACTAAAGAAGAAAACAATGTTTTATTCCTAAAAAGCTTGGCGATGAATGGACTCAGCTGTCTATGTCCCTTCAAGCAAATCAGGACCTAGACGGCTGGTCACTTCATGATCTGTATGGAACGCTTGCTGCACAAGAGAACGACATTATGAAGAAGATGGTATCGATTGGTGGACCTCTCGCACTTGCTGCCGATGAAAAGGAAATATCAAGGACCCCTACCAGAGAACATAAGAAGAAAGGAAAGAAAGCACTCGTGGTAGAATCAGAATCTGAAGACGAAACTTCTGAATAAGATGATGAAATTAAAGCCTTTGCCAAATCTCTGGCCTTGATTACAAAGCAGTTTCATAAAAAGTTCATCAAGAAACCCTATGAACGAAAAGAATTCAAGAGGGAAAGGTACCAGTCATCCTATGAAAGGAAGCCATCTAAGTTTCATCAGAGGGAAGGAAGAGATGGAAGAGAAGAGAGAGAAGAAATAACAGAAGACAGAAGAGACGAGAGGAAAGAGGACAAGGATGGAAGGAAAAATGACCTCCGCTGCTTCAGGTGCGGAAAACTCGGTCATTTTTCCAAAGAATGCAGAGGACGATTGGTAAAGGATGCTGACAATTACAAGAACAAATACAAGTATAATCCTAGAGAGCGAAGCCTGATGGCCGAGAAAGAAAACTGGGTGTCTGATTCTTCATCAGATGATGAAGACAAAGCACTCATCTGTCTGATGGCCACGTCCAATGCAGAATCTGCCTCCAACTCTGATGATCAAGTATGTGATCTATTTCCAATGAAACCAACTCTGCTCCATTTGAGCTAGAGTTAAGGGTGATAAAACTTTCAGAGGATTTCTTTAAATTAAAAGAGAAATTAAATTTTGAAAAATCTGAAAAATAAAAGCGAAAAAAGAAGCAAGTTTCTACAAAAGAGAGACCGACCTTCTAACCGAAGAAAAAGCCGAACTAGCTAAGGAAAAGACTCGCATCACCACACTTAAGAAATCAAAGGAAGATAAACTTCTGGAACTAAACAAACGAATAACTAAGGACTTAGAAAAGAAAACTAAGGCCTTAAAAGAATCCGAGGCAGAGAGACTAAACTCAGTTGCTCTTAAAGATTTCTT
>NW_020201262.1:54720-56369 GCF_001531365.2 Cynara cardunculus var. scolymus | reverse complement strand
TTACAAAACCTGAGGAATCACATGTTGACACATCACTGTCCCTTATCCCAACACGTTTATCGATACAAAGTTAGAACCAATGAAAACGTGAAAAAGCCCAAACCCAAGGGCAAGGGAAATGCAAATAAACCCAAGCCTGCAAAGGCTAAGGGCGATGAAAAGAGTGTTATATCCCCTACTAACAAACGAGGACCCATTATGAAATGGGTACCTAAATCCCCTTAATTTGTCTTGCAGGACCAACATGTGCAACCATGGTACATGGACTCAGGTTGCTCCAGGCACATGACTGGAGACAAAAGTCAGCTGTCCTCCTTCATCGAAAAATCTAGAGGCGCTGTGACTTTTGGAGACAACAACAAGGGTACTATCAAGGGATATGGCACTCTCATCAAAGGCAACATCTCCATCTGCAAAGTGGCTTATGTCGAAGGATTGAAGCACAACCTACTAAGCATAAGCCAGTTCTGTGACAAGGGTCTTGAAGTCAGGTTTCACAAAGGTTTCTGTATCATAGAAACGAAGCCCGGTCACACAATCATCAAGGCAAAGTGAGAAGGAAATCTCTATCTTCTAGATTTTGAGTCCTCCATGGGACAAGACACCCTTTGTCTTGTGCCTCATAAGAGCGATGAAAATTGGCTATGGCATCATAAATTCTCACATCTCAACTTTGATGCACTACGAAAACTAGCCACACAGAAGTTGGTCAAGGGAATTCCGGATCTCAAATTCGAAAAAGAACATCTTTGCTCAGCCTGTGAGATGGGAAAGCTAAAACGGGACTCACATAAAACCAAGTCAGAAACCTCTTGCACCAAGCCCTTGGATATGGTACATATAGACCTCTGTGGACCTATATCAACTCTAAGTCTCTCTGGAAAGAAGTATATGTTAGTACTAGTCGATGAATACTCCAGTTACACCTGGGTTGAATTTGTAAAGAAGAAATCAGATGTTCCAGACCTACTCATTGGAGTGATGAAAAAGTTACAAGTCCTTCTACAACAAAAACTAACAAAGGTTAGAAGCGACAATGGAACTGAATTCAAAAATACCAGAATCGATGAATACCTCTTCAGTGAAGGCATTACACAAAACTTCTCATCAGCAAGAACTCCATAACAAAATGGAGTAGTAGAGCAAAGGAACAGAACCCTAGTGGAAGCAGCAAGGACCATGCTTGCTTCATCGGAGTTACCCATCACATTTTGGGCTGAAGCTATTTCCACTGCATGCTTCACCCAGAATCGATCATTCATCAACAAGAGACACCTATTGACACCTTATGAGCTCATCAACCAAAAAAGACCAAATGTCAAATATTTTCATGTCTTTGGGTGCAAATGCTTTGTAGTCAACGATAGAGAATATCTTGGCATGTTCGACAAGAAAGCTGATGAAGGAATCTTTCTGGGCTATTCCCAAACCTCCAAAGCCTACAAAGTGTACATCAAAAGGACAAGAATTGTCATAGAAAGCATCAATGTGTCCTTTGATGATTCCACACTAATGACTTCTGGACACAACAGTTCAGAACTCGGACTTCAAAGAAGAGCATCTGATTCATCACTTGGCAAACCCAATGAATCAGAGTTAGCTCAATTATTTGAAGACATCTTCGATGAAGAAGTAATCTCTGGACATGT
>NW_020201262.1:52776-54195 GCF_001531365.2 Cynara cardunculus var. scolymus | reverse complement strand
GATCCAACCTCTGGTGTCAAGACGAGATCTGCCACTGCAAATGAATGTCTCTTCGCCAACTTTCTGAGCATGATAGAACCAAAGAAGATTTCAGAAGCCCWACAAGWCCCAAACTGGATAGACGCGATGCAAGAAGAATTACTCTAGTTTGAACGAAACAAGGTATGGTCCCTTATGCCTCTACCTAAAGGGAAGACGACCGTAGGAACCAAATGGGTCTTCCAAAACAAGGAGGACGAAGATGGCATCGTAATAAGGAACAAAGACAGGCTTGTTGCCAAAGGTTACTGCCAGGAAGAAGGAATTGATTATGATGAGACATTTGCTCCCGTTGCAAGACTTGAAGCTATCAGAATGTTCCTAGCCTACGCAACTTACAAAGGCTTTAAGGTCTATCAGATGGATGTCAAGTCTGCCTTCCTCAACGGCAAACTTCAAGAAGAAGTCTACGTGCAGCAGCCTCCTGGGTTCGAAGATCCAAAACATTCGAACTACGTCTACTTTCTGGATAAAGCCCTCTATGGGCTGAAGCTAGCACCCAGGGCCTGGTATGAAACTCTGTCTACTTTTTGCACACTTAGTCATATTTTATACCTTTCTTTCAGCATCCTTCACAACCAGAGCCTCTGGTTGTAAAGACCAACGCCTCTAGTCACCTCAATCATCCTTATTATTGGTTCTAGAGAGAGTTTTTTAAACTCAACCAATATACATGCATCAATTGAGGGGGAGCTATTCATTCATTATAAATATCCATTGCATAAATATGCATTTTTTCATACCAGAGCCTCTGGTTCCACTATCTAAAGCCTCTGGACATCTAAATGCTACATAATAAACCAAGTATCAAACCAGAGCCCCTCTGGTCCTACATAATGGATTGCCTATGCTTAAACAGAGCCTAAGGTTTGTCATCCAAAGCTTCTTAATCAAGTATCAAACCAGAGCCCCTCTGGTCCTACATAATGGATTGCCCATGCTTAAACAGAGCCTATGGTTTGTCATCCAAAGCTTTGGACATCTAAATGCTACATAATAAACCAAGTATCAAACCAGAGCCCCTCTGGTCCTACATAATGGATTGCCTATGCTTAAACAGAGCCTATGGTTTGTCATCCAAAGCTTCTTAATCATGCAATCCAACATTTCATCGATGAATTCCTTCATCGATATTTAACCAGAGCAACTCTGGTTCCCCATCAAAAGGGTTATGTGAAACCAGAACTCCTCTGGTTCCATGACAAAATCTCTTTCATCCATAAACCCATCAAAATTGAAAAACTTTCTAAAGATTATACAAAATTGCAGCTTTTGTGACTAAAAACTATACAACATGGTTATTACCCAACCGCCTCTACTTTTTCATGATTATTTCAATATAATAATCAAGAAACCATTTCCCATTCCCCCCCACCCCAC
>NW_020201262.1:48517-52508 GCF_001531365.2 Cynara cardunculus var. scolymus | reverse complement strand
CCTGCAACTTCCTAAGCAATGGCCTCCTCCGCCTCCCACGAGTCAAACAACAACGACAGTCTCGTTCAATCCACCGACGCCAATAGCTGCGCAATTGTTTCCTTCCAATGAAGCCTAACAACCACACCATTGAACTGAGAAACACCCTGTTCGATGACAGGTTTGCCGTCATGATCGAGTTCTTCAAGAACTGCATTCTTCTACCAGCATTGACCATCGCTGACATCGGCGTACCACTAAAGTACGTCCAACAGTACTAGCAGACCTGTGAATTCCACCCCGACAGCCATGGAATAATGGGGGACATTGATGCCCGAAACGACATGATCTGCTCGCTCAAAATTTTGCGGGCTAAAGTATCTCGAGTTTTGTGCATTCCCACTCGTCGAGAGCTTGGCATTCACGAATATGACGAACCTCCCACCACCTCCGACATACTACGCTTCATTAAGATGCTAGGTTACAATCGTGACCTACGCAACGCCTCCGACTTCAAACGATAATTCCTACCGCCAATGTGGAACATGTTCTTCTCAATCTTGAACAGGGCCCTTACATGCAAACTAGGGTCATTGGACCAAGGGAACATAAATATAATGACGATCATGTACGAGCTGTTCTTCAACCTCAACCTTGACTACGCCTTTCTCATATACAATGAGATCCACTCGGCGATAGTCAAGAAATGCAAGCTCCAGGCCACCGACAAGCCCTTATCTGCTGTTCTATTTTCTCGTTTCCTATCCCTCTTCATAGGGGACACCATGAGGAAACATGGTCTACCGACTGAAGAACCATTCACTCCCATCTTCAAGATGCAAGGCCATCAACCCACCCTATCGAAGGAGGGTTACACCATCAACCGGCCACTCTTAAGGGCCATGCTCAGTGTCATTCCAGAGACATCTGAGATCCGCCGAACCTATGAACGCTCTCTGCTGTCCCAGGAACCAAGGGCAGCTACCCCAGAGCGAATAGAGCCGTCCCCAGAACCAAGCGAGGGAGCACAAGAAAAATCTTCATCGGATGACGAAGATGATGACACTCATCGTGCCTCCCCCGGCCCTACTCAAACAATTCCCCCACCCACTTTCCAAAGGGCAACCACCACATCTACACTTGGCGATCAAAGCCAAAGGGGTATTGAACAAGGACGACATAGTCCACTCCCTACCCAAGCCAGCCATCCAGAGGCCATTCTTCGGCCTCTAGAGATGAATCAGCTGAAGAACCCCACATTCCATCACCCCTCTCCCAATAGAGAGGTGATGTAGAAATAAGAGCCCCTTCACCTCAAGGCTCGACACAACCTATCACACACACAGAAGCATGTGTTGCTTTTGACATTGATACACCCCAAGATCGTTCAGAGCGATCTCCCTTTCCTGCACACCCCCCTCCGATATTTGATCTACCGAAGGGGACACACATTTGCTTCACTGGTTCGGTCTCTGAAGCCGAGGAAGAGGAAGCCGATGCAACAACATCACGAGATAGCTCCTCACTTGAGGGCTATCAAGGACATGATGGAAGTCCTTCACGACCTACATTTTCACAAGGCAATGAAGGCGCCTCAGGAGCAGAGGCTCAACCTGCAGCATCCGTTGTTGCAGGGGTTACCCCCATAGCCGACCTGGTCACAGAGGCCGAGTTCCAAGCCTTTGTTGACTCAGTTCAGCGGTCCTTGGAAGACCTGAAACTCATCATCCAAGGGATTGTTGACAACCCACCTTCAACCGATAACACCACCCTTCAACAATCCCTTGCCATCCTTCAACGACACCTCTCCCAACTTGAAACACAAACCCGAGACAATACAACACATCTCCAAATGCTCCAGCAAACCATCACCCAACACCACAACACCGCCTCCTCCCTTGCCATCCAAAGAAACCAAATCCTCATTCACTCCATCGCCACCCTCATGACCTAGGCAACTGAGGCCGATGAGAACCTTACCTACATAACCACCCAGCTAAACACCATCCTCCAGAACCTGAACACCCTACCAACCACCATCATCTCCCAAATTCCTCAACAAGCCCCACCAGAGCCGACCTTCAGGCTCTGTCTAAGGCACTTATCTCATTGTTCAATGAGATAAGTGCAAAGTTTGCTGCCAGATCGGTTGAGCCTACCGTTGCGCCGAGGAAGAGTCTTCAACAACAGCAAAATCGAACCAACACTCTCCTTCGCACCATGGAACAACGACGCAACAAGGATCAGGTGCGTACTTTGGCTGAGCATATACGACTTTGGAAGAAGAACAGGTCAAGGGCCTCCTGCTCATCAAGCCGCCCCCTTAAGAGAAGAAGGCTTGAGGATCCAGACCCCGATAACCAGGGTCTCGGTCTTCATGAAGGGGAGAATCAGGTCACCACAGCCCAACAAACAGAGTTCGCTGCACCATCACCACAACCCCAAACACAACAACAATCCCCATCAACCCAAGTAAGGGAACCAGAGGCTCAGCCCTCTGAAGATGTACAAAATGTACATGTTCCCCTTGCAGCCTCCCCTGAACCCATCGTGTTGTGTTGATCAACCGATGAAAACCCATCCACCCCACCAACAGAAACCAACCCACCTTTTACTCCAAACCTCTTTCATGAACCTAATCGATGAACCCGAACAAACACACATCCAACCTTCACCTCAACATCCTCAACCTCAGACACAACCCGATGAACCTTCACCACCCCAAAAAGAGCCAACCCAAGAAACCATCCCATTACCAATCGAAACACAACCCACTACTCAAACACAACCCCCAACCGATACACAACCCATCACCCAAACTCAAACCCCAATCAAAGCAACCACGCTGCAAGCGGATATTTCCTCTTCATCAAGGCAACCTCCGTAGAGCCTAGTCGATGAAATAATCCAGAACATGGAGTCGCTGAGGAGACGTCCAGAGCTGCCACCCAGGGAACCCATAATGATGGAAAATATCCATCAATACTTATATCACGACTGCGATGAAGGTTTGACTCTCAATCCTCCAGTTTTATCGCCAAAATCCATGGACCTCCTACACCATAGGTTTATTAGACAGACCACCCATGCACCACAGGCTGTCTTCTCAAACGATGGGATAAGGAGGGTAAATGGACCTAAAAGTGAGGACCTTCGCCAACAGAGCCATAAGATACATTAAGTACACAGTGGAAAGAGCACATGGTCAAATCAGCGTGTTCAATGACAATGACTTGATCAATCTCAATCCCTATGACTTGATCGAACTTAATGCATACACGGCTCAGCGACAGGATCATGGCATCAGATTTGGGATGGCAAACAGAGCGGTTGTAAAGATAATGGAGACCCTGGTTAAGCATCGAGCCAAGAGTGATTTTCCAATTGCTCTTCACTTAGGCATCGAGAGACTCTCCTGCGCTCCACCAAATGAAGACTTCCCTGGCCTGCATGAGAAGAGATCTGCCTCAGTCTTAACTCAACCCGAGCTTGGACTTGTCTACAAGAATGAGTTCAGGGTAAATAAATTCTTCAGACTAATTGAGGCATTCAAGTATTCAACTGATACACTTGAATGGTTTCAGA
The DNA here is from genome assembly GCF_001531365.2 of Cynara cardunculus var. scolymus. Taxonomy (NCBI): domain Eukaryota; kingdom Viridiplantae; phylum Streptophyta; class Magnoliopsida; order Asterales; family Asteraceae; genus Cynara; species Cynara cardunculus. Next base: position 48,944 of record NW_020201262.1, on the reverse strand, counting down.
AAGTCATCAGAGAAAGACTTGGTAGAAATCATGTGCCAAGAGAAGATGGGAATCAACTCATTCATGAGATATCAACAGTCATCGGCTATCGAAGACTGCTTCTGCGCTTCTGGAATATATCTCAAGGTAGATCATGATGAGTTGTAAATTTTTGTCTTAATATGATGTCTTTTGCTTCCAGTACTGTAAGAATTCATCATCCAATTAAAATTTAGAATTTGATGCTATTTTATTAGATTAGTATTTGTTCTTCAAAATTCTCCCTAGATTAGGTATGTTTGTTCTTTCATTACTTAGGGGGAGATTGTTAGACCCCATAATCCATAAAGTGTAAAAGTAATGAAAAACAATAAGTGATGAAGAACCAGAAGACCGATGAAGACATCAAGGCAGAATTGACCAAGTCTGGAGAACAACCAGAGGGTCG
>NW_020201262.1:40427-48132 GCF_001531365.2 Cynara cardunculus var. scolymus | reverse complement strand
CACTATAATTTGGTTATTCTTAACTCGATTATTAGTGTTATTGAGAGATCCAGGATCAACAAATTACAATACGAGTTCTTCAGCGATCACTGAACAGGTTCAATGATGATCGCTGAAACTGAAAAGAAAGAAACATAAATACAACGTATAAGTGAAAATGGATTATCATTAAATCACTGAGAGAGATGATCAACAATCTCCCTCTATTTGATGATAACAAGACCACATAAAGAAAGTTGTCTTATCAAATAATAGTAAAGAAAAGTTACATATAAAGTACATGTCCCTTTTTACTATTTTAGGGTCTTTTTCAGTGAGTCAGTCTCAGCTTGAGAATTTTCCTTAAGTTATATCTAAGAGAAATTACAAGTACGGAAACTGAAACTGAAAGGTTATTCGCTGACTTATAGATTGTCAGTGAATGTAAAAAGTAACACTGGAACTCATAGACTTGTATCCCTATTACTTTTTTCAGGGATCTTTTTTAGTGAAGTTCATGAAATACTCATTTTATTAACACTGGTAATATTACAAGTATTACAGTACATGTTTAGTGCTTATAGACTATAAGTATAATCACTGAAAGTAGACATAGTACAAAAAAGTTACAAGGAAAAGTAGATTGTTGTTACAAAGAGAGAACTAATCTATAACTCTTAGATCTATGTAGCTAGGTACATCTTCACCAAGGTTTCTTCGACGTAGGCGTTCCCTTCGTATCTTCAGATCGATGACTTTTCCAGGCATGTTGTCATCTATCCAGAGCAAGAGGTAAACCAAATGACTCATTGGACATAGATGTAGCTCTGACGTTCTCTAAAATTTGACTTCACCTTCATAGTCATGGAATATAACTCCTAACTCATGTTTAAAATGCATAGTATTGGGTGTATAGGGACCCTTATTTGGCAAGTCAAGATTCAGCATAGAAATGTCTGTACTCTGGTGACCCTTCAGAACTTCATCTAAGGAGAACCTTGTTTCATGTTCGTTGTTTATGAATGGTCCATCATTAAGATCAGAGAGCTTGAGTTTCTTCTTCCCATCTTTCTTCATAGATGGCCTGTCAGGGACCGCGACATACCTAGACATCCTTTTGATGAGCTCGCTGATGGTGTCCTCGATAATTATCTTGTGTCTCGACTTGGATCGCTGAATGGCTTGCCTGATCTCCATCCATTCGCTGTATACATAATGGCCAACGTAGGAAGGGTACTCGATGATGGCATCCTGGTGATGAGCATTAAGACCAGTGTTCCACCATCTTTCGAACGTCCGCTGATGCTGACACTGATAATCGGGCGGGGACTGATTCTCTTCTTCAGCTTTGCTTCGCTCCACTGCTTGTCCTTTTCCACCAGCTTCAGGTTCTACTCATGCTCAGCTTCTGCAATAGAAAAACGTTTAGCCTGGGCTTGGACAACGTTTACCGTTTTCTTTGACTTTTTTCTGGGGAGGACCTTTACAGCTAGTGACTTGGCCAACTTCAAGCTATCTTCAGTCTGCTTCTTCTGAAGCTCTAGCTCTGCTTCAGCCCGCAATGCCTCGATTCTTTCAACTTCAGAAAGGAAGTCAAAGTCACCACCACTAGAGGTACGAAGAGGAATTTTTACTCTAGTTTGGTCGAGTGACTCCTTTAGCTGAGTCATCTGCTGGTCGGTAGGAGCACTGGAGACAGGGTGATCAGGGACCCACTCCAGTCGACCGCAGGTGGTTGATGGAATTTGAAGTTGATATTTTAAAGTAATCACTACCTGAGAGATAGAGTCTTCAAATAAAGGTTGTTGAGGGATTTTGAACAATACCTTCAAGTTTCTTTCTTCAGCGATCGCCTTGCCTTTCGACTTGGGTTCCTGGTTCCCTGATAGAGTAGATTCATCTTGCCTTTGCTCCCCCTAGGATGCAGAATCCCTGAGAGCAACTCCTTTGGTGGCGGTTGATGGCTTCTGGTACTTGATGGTAAAGTCATTTTCATCATCATCGTTATCGTCGCCATCTAGGTCACTTTCGGGGTCTGGAATGGTAGGTTCATCGTCTTCATCATCATCATCATCATCATCTTCGTCATCATCATCATCATCATCATCATCATCATCATCATCATCATCACCAGCAGCAGTGATGGAAGAAGCGTCATCCCTAAGGATGGCATCGATAACCTCAATTGGAGCAGCTTTGGTGGTCAAGATTATAGGAACAACAACCACTTCAGCTTCACTTGTAGCTAATATTGGACCAACAGCCTCAGAAAGGATCAGGAGCAGCATCAGATGATTCACCAGCGTTGGACCTCATCTCCCCCTCTCTAGCTAAGACTTGAGAGAATTGGCTAGAGAGTTTGTCCAAATGCTAATGCTAGAGAACCATTACCTTCTCTAGCCTTGACAGAGCACCAGCTAGAGTTGTTGTTGCCTCACGCATCTCATAGAACTGGGTGCGATCATTGGCAGAGAAAGAAGGTGGGATCACTGGAGCTGGTTGACGGATAGCATCTAGGATCTGTTGAAGAAGACCAGTCTGCTGATCGGCAATAGCCTGAGCATCGCCATCCCTACTGGATAGAACAACAATGGCGTTGGTGTTGGCTTGAACAACTACTTGGAGAGTCTAAAGATGACTCTAAACTTTTTGAATGTCCGCCTGGATAGCGAGGAAGCTCGCATCAAAGTCAGCCTGGTAGGGCATCTCCTGGTGGACTTCTGTTATCCTGCGAAGGACGGAATGTTGATCCCAGATATCTCAATAACACTAATAATCTAGTTATGAATAACCAAATTATAGTGATTTTATGAAGGAAATTATGAAGACTCGAGAATAAAAATAAGAATATTTATGAACAGTCTTGAGCTTCAAAGGTTTTACTTTATAAACTGAGAAACGTAAGAGCGATTCGTAAAAGCGACTCTTTTTACAATAGATCTAAACACCTATTTATACTAATCAGCTAATANTATAAACTGAGAAACGTAAGAGCGATTCGTAAAAGCGACTCTTTTTACAATAGATCTAAACACCTATTTATACTAATCAGCTAATAAGAAGATAACTATATAATGCTATTTTCTAGTAAATCCTCTATTAACATATAAGGCTTATCTTTTGTATGGATAGGCGCTAATACTGAGATAAACTCGAATTTCATCCTTATCTTCAAATCTTCATTGCATGCTTGGATGAAGTGCTGGAAAATCTTCTAAGTGTTGATGACCAGAGGATCGATGAGAATGCTCTTTCCATCGCATCCTTGGACTGTCCGTCGATCCTCTGGTTGAACTGTCCATCAGTCCTCTAGTTGAATTCCAGACTTAGTCGTTTATGCCTTGATGTCTTCAATTGTCTTCTGGTTCTTCATCACTTATTGTTTTTCATTACTTTTTACATTATGAATTGTGGGGTTTAACAATCTTCCCCTAAGTAATGAAATAACATAGTCTAGTCTAGATACACTTGTGAAGAACATAAATTAGTCTAGTAGAAAAACATCAAATTCCAAATTTTCATTGGATGATGAAATTTCTTATAATACTTGAATTAAAATACATCAAGGCAAAACTAACAAAAACTTTTAACTCATCACGAGCTACCTGAGTATATTTCTCTGAAGCACAGGAGCAGTCTTCGATATGCGATGACTGTTGATATCTTGTGAATGAGCTGACTCCCTACTTCCCTTGGCACATGGTTTATGTCCAGTCATTCTCTAATAATTTTCTGAAACCATTCAAGTGTATCTGTTGAATACCTGAAGGCTTCAGTCAGTCTGAAGAATTTTTTAACCCCGAACTCATTCTTGTAAACAAGTCCAAGTTCGGGTTGAGTCAAAACAGAGGCAGATCGTTTCTCCTGCAGGCCCTGGAAGTCTTCGTTTGGAGGAGCACATGATAGTCTTTCAATGCCTAGCCTAAAAGCAATTTCAAAATCACTTTTGGCTCTGTGTTTCACTAGGGATTCCATTGTCTTCACTATTGCTCGGTTTGCCATTCCAAATCTTATGCCGTGATCCTGCCTTTGAGCTGTGTAAGCATATAACTCAATCAAGTCGTATGGGTTGAGATTGATGAGGTCGTTTTCGTTGAACACGCTAACTAACCCACGGGATCTCTCCACGATGAACTCGATGTATCAGATAGCTTGGTTGGCAAATGTCTTTACTTTCAAGTCTATGACTCTCTTTATTCCATCATTCAAAAAGACAGCCTGGGGTGCTTTTGTGGTCTGTCTGATGAATCGATGGTGTAAGAGGTCTATAGACTCAAGCGATAGGATTGGAGGATTGGTTAACAAACTCTCATCGCGATCTTGATACATATATTGATGGATATTTTCCATCATGACTGGTTCCTTGGGCGGCAGTTGAGGACGTCTCCTCATCGACTCCATACTCTGTATGATTTCATCTACCAGGCCTTGTGGAGGTTGCCTTGAAGAAGAGGGAGTATCCGCATGCACCACTGGTTGATGGGTTAAGGGTTGTGTATTGGTTGGGGGTTGTGTTTTGGTTTGGGTTTGTAAGTGGGTAGTGCGTATGGTTTCATTGGTTGGCTCAGTTTGGGCTTGGGTGATTTCTGGTGCATGGGTTTATGTTGGGGTTTGTGGTTGTTGGGGCGATGGTTGGTTTGTTATAGGTTCTGGTTGTGTGAAAAGGATGAAGGAATGGGTTGTGCGAGGTGTGGGTGAAGGGGTGAAAGGTAGGTTTGTTGTGGGTGAGGAAGTGAAAGTTTGGTTTGTTTCTGTTGGTGGTGTGGTTGGCTCTTCATCGGTTGATGAACTCAACACGATGGGGTCTGTTGTTGTGGCTAAGGGAACTTGTATATTTTGTACATCATCAGAGGGCAAAGCCTCTAGTTCCCTTGCTTGGGTTTGTTCGGTTGAGGGTGGTTGTTGTTGTGGTGATGGTTGTTGTGGTGCAGCAGATTCTGTGTGTTGTGTAGCTGCCACCTCTTTCTTCCCCTCATGAGGTCCAAGACCTTGATCATCGGGGTCTGGATCATCATGTCTTCTTCATTTTAGGGGGCGGCTTGACGAGCAGGAGACTCTCGATCTGTTCTTCTTCCACAATCGAATGTGGGAGGTGAGAGTACACACCCGATCCTTGTTACGTCTTTGTTCCATAGTGCGAATGAGAGTGTTTGTTCATTCTTGCTGTTGTTGTAGACTCTTCCTCAGCACTGTGGTAGGTTCAACGGATCAGGCAGAAAACTTTGCACTGATCTCATTGAAGGATGAGATGAGTGCCTTGGACAAAGCCAGAAGATTGGCTCTGGTGGCAAAGTCTGTGCTTGTAGATGGTGGAGGTGGCACAGAGGGTGTAGCGGATGTTGGAGGATGGGGGAGGTTTGCAAGGAGAGTCCTCACCTCTGCAGTGAAGGATGAGAAGGCTGCATCAAAGGATGGGCCTGCAGAATGAGGTGGGGGTTGACTTGGTTGTGGGATTTGGGCAAGTATGGTGGCGGGTAGTTAGGTGAGGGTGGTTTGTAAGGTGGCTATTTGGGTGGTGAGGGTTGTGAGAGTTTCATCGAGTGATGAAGTGGATGGTGGTTGAGGTTGAGGGATTTAGGAGATTATAGAGGTGGGTATTTGATGAAGTGGCGAAGAATGGTTTGTAGTTGGGTAATGATGTAGGTGAGGTTTTCATCGGCCTCAGTTGCCTGAGCCGTGAGGGTTGCGATGGATTGGATAAGGACTTGGTTTCTTTGGGTGGCTAGGAAGGATGTGGTATTGTGGTGTTGGGTGATGGTTTGTTGGGGCATTTGTAGGCGGGTTGTGTTAGCTTGGGTTTGGGTTTCGATTTGGGTGAGATGATGTTGGAGGATAGCAAGGGATTGGTGGGGAGGTCTGGGGTATCGGGTGAGGGTTGGTTGTCCACAATCCCTTATATGATGAGTTTAAGGTCATCCAAGGACCGCGTCACTGTATCAACATAGGCTTAGAACTCTGCCTTTGTGACCAGATCGGCTTGTGGGGTAACCCCTGCAGCAACGGATGCTGCAGGTTGTGCCTCTGTTCCTGAGGCGCCTTCTTGGTGCTGTGCGAATGTGGGCCTCGAAGGACTTCCATCATGTCCTTGATAGCCCTCGAGAGAGGAGCTATCTCATGATGTTGCTACATCAGCTTCCTCTTCCTCGGTTTCAGAGGCCGAGTAAGTGAAGCGAATGTGTGTCCCTTTCGATAGATCAAATATCGAAGGGAGAGGTGCATGAAGGAAAGATCGCTCTAAACGATCTATTGGTTCAACGTCAGAAGCAACACATGCTTCTTTGTGTGTGAGGTGATATGGTGAGCCCTGAGGTGAAGGGGCTCTTATTTCTTCATCACCTCTCTGTTGAGAGAGGGGAGATGGTAAACATGGTTCCTCGGCTTGTTCATCTCCAGAGGCCCAAAGAATGGCCTCTGGATGGCTGACTGGGGTTGGGGTTGGACTGGGTCGTCCTGTTTCAATACCCCTTTGGCTTTGATCGCCAGGGGTAGTGGATGTGGTTGCCCTTTGGGAAGTGGGTTGAGGAATTGTATGAGTAAGGTCGGGGGAAGCACAAGTAGCATCATCATCATCATCATCATCATCATCATCATCATCATCATTATCTTCATCATCCATTGAAGATGACGCTTGTGCTCCCTCGCTTGGAAGGGGGGGGGGACGGCTCTAAATGCTCTGGGGTAGCTGCCCTCGGTTCTTGGGACAGCATGGAGCGTTCATAGGTCTGGCGTATCTCATTTGTCGATGGTATGACAGTGAGCATAGCCCGGGACATCGGTCGATTGATGGTGTAACCCTCCTTCGAGAGGGTTGGTCTGTGTCCGTGCATCTTGTAGACCAGGGTGAAAGGCTCCGTAGCAGGTAGACCGTGTTTCACCATCGCATCCCCAATGAAGAGGGCGAGGAAGCGGGGAAAGAGAACTGCAGAGAGGGGTTTTCCTCCGGCTTGAAGTTTGCATTTTTGATCACGGCCGCATGAATCTCATTGTAGATGTGGAAGGCGTATTCGAGATTTAGGTTGAAGAATAGCCCATACATGATTGTCATTATGTTGAGGTTCCCTTGGTCTAGGGACCCTAGCTTACACGTAAGGGATCAGTTTAGTATGGAGAAGAACAAGTTCCATATTGGCAGGAGGAATTGTCTTTTAAAGTCCGAGACATTGCGTAGGTCACGGTTGTAACCTAGCATCTTTATGAACCGGAGGATATCGTTGGAGGTTGGTGGTTTGTCGTATTGTTCAATCCCGAGTTCCTTTCTTATGGGAATGCACAACACCCTAGAAACTTTGGCTCGCGATATCTTTAGCGAGCATATCATATCATTTGGGGCGTCCATATCCCCCATTATACCGTGACTAGCTGGATGAAATTCATAGTTTTGCCAGTATTGTTGCACGTATTTTAATGGTACGCCAGGGTTCACTAGTGTGAGGGTTGGGAGGAGGATGCAGTTCTTGAAGAACTCTATGATTATTGCAAAACAGTTGTCAAATAGGGTGTTGCGCAGTTCAATGGCGTCGTTGTTTGGTTTCATGGGCAAAAAGACAAGTGCACGGCTGTCAGCGCCTGTTCACTGTATGTGGCTATCGTTATTGTTGGATTCATGAAAAGCGGAGGAGGAGACCATTTTTGTGGAAGTTGCAGGTTTTGTGTTCGTCGGAGTCTTGTTACCGGTTTTGAAAGCATAAAGAAAGGATGAAGGTGGAAGAAGGTTATTTATAGGTGA
>NW_020201262.1:35995-38216 GCF_001531365.2 Cynara cardunculus var. scolymus | reverse complement strand
CCATTGTCGATGAGGAAGGTAAATAGAGTTTCATACCAGGCTCTGGGTGCTTGCTTGAGTCCATAAAGAGCTTTATCCAGAAAATATACATAGTCTGGATGCTTTGGATCTTCGAACCCAGGAGGTTGTTGCATATAGACTTCTTCTTGTAGTTTGCCATTAAGGAAGGCAGATTTAACATCCATTTGAAAGACTTTAAAACCTTTATGTGCTGCATAGGCTAGGAACTTTCGGATGGCTTCAAGTCTTGCGATGGGAGCGAATGTCTCATCGTAATCAATTCCTTCTTCCTGGCGATAGCCTTTTGCAACAAGCCTGGCTTTGTTCCTTATTATAATGCCATCTTCGTCCTTCTTGTTTCGAAATACCCATTTGGTTATTATGGTAGAGGCATAAGAGACCATACTTTGTTTCATTCAAACTGGAGTAATTCTTCTTGCATTGCGTTTATCCTGTTTGAGTCTTGTAGAGCTTCAGAAATCTTCTTTGGTTCTATCATGCTCAGAAAGTTGGCRAAGAGGCATTCATTTGCAGTAGCCGATCTCGTCTTGACACCAGAGGTTGGATCACCAATGATTTGGTGATGTGGGTGATTTTTTGCCCACTTGGTGTTTGATTGAGGTTCTGAAGCAACAAGATGCAGTTCATCATCAACTGATGGAACTGCTTGCTCCCCTTCAACGAGATCATCTCCAGGGTTAAACTCTAGTTCTTGATCATGATCTGAAGACACAAGAGAAGTAGATGGTGAAGTAACATGAGCTTCTGTGAGAGATGTACCTTCAGCATTAGAGTCTGCATGTTCATCATCGACTCTGGAGATGGATTTTGCATTAGGCTCATGTCCAGAAATTATTTCTTCATCGAAGATGTCTTCAAATAATTGAGCTATCTCTGATTCATTGGGTTTGCTAAGTGATGAATCAGATGCTCTTCTTTGAGGTCCGAATTCTGAACTGTTGTGTCCAGAAGTCATAGGGGTAGAGTCATCGACGGACACATTGATGCTTTCAATAAGAATTCTAGTCCTTTTGATGTAGACTCTGTAGGCTTTGGCGGTTTGAGAATAACCCAGAAAGACTCACTTATCAGCTTTCTTGTCGAACTTGCCAAGATATTCTCTATCGTTGAGTACAAAGCATTTGCACCCAAAGACATGAAAATATTTGATGTTTGGACTCCTTTGGTTGATGAGCTCATATGGGGTTTTCTGATGTCTTTTGTTGATGATTGATTGGTTCTGGGTGAAGCATGTCGTGGAAATAATTTCAGCCCAGATTGTGATTGGTAACTCCGATGACGCAAGCATGGTCCTTGCTGCTTCCATAAGGGTTCGATTTCGTCGTTCTACTACACCATTTTGTTGTGGAGTTCTTGCTGATGAAAAGTTTTGAGTAATGCCTTCACTGAAGAGATAGTCATCAATTTTGGCATTTTTGAATTCAGTTCCATTATCGCTACGAACCTTTACCAACTTTTGTTGTAGAAGGACTTGTAGCCTTTTCATCACCCCAATGAGTAGGTCTGGAACATCTGATTTCTTCTTTACGAATTCAACCCAAGTTTATCTGGAGTATTCATCGACCGATACTAGCATATACTTCTTTCCAGAGAGGCTTTGAGTGGATATCGGCCTACAGAGGTCTATGTGAAGCATATCCAAGGGCTTAGTGCAGGAGGTCTCTGACTTAGTTTTATGTGAGGCCCTTTTTAGTTTTCCCAACTCACATGCTGAGTAAAGATGATCTTTTTTGAATTTGAGAGCAGGAATTCCCTTGACCAAATTCTGTGTGGCTAGTTCTCTTAGTGTATCAAAGTTGAGGTGTGAGAATTTTTGATGCCATAGCCAATTTTCATCGCTCTTATGAGACACAAGACAAAGAGTGTCCTGTCCCATAGAGGACTCAAAATCTAGTAGATAGAGATTTCCTTCTCTCTTTGCTTTGATGATTGTATTACCGGGCTTTGTTTCTATGATGCAGAGACCTTCGCAAAATTTGACTTCAAGTCCCTTGTCGCAGAACTGACTGATGCTTAATCGATTGTGCTTTAATACTTCGACATAAGCCACTTTGCTGATTGAGACATTGCCTTTGATGAGAGTGCCATATCCCTTGATTATACCCTTGCTGTTGTCTCCAAAAGTCACAGAGCCTCCAGATTTTTCGATGAAGGAGGATATTTGACTTTTATCACCAGTCATGTGCCTGGAGCAACCTGA
>NW_020201262.1:27640-33899 GCF_001531365.2 Cynara cardunculus var. scolymus | reverse complement strand
TCGCTCTCTTGTGCTGCAAGTGTTCCATACAGGTCATGAAGAGACCAGCCATCTAGGTTCTGTTTTGCTTGAAGGGATATAGATAGTTGAGTCCATTCATCGCCTAGATTTTTAGGAAGAAAACAATATGATGATATCGTTTCTACGACATTGATTTATCAATGTGTTGAAGCGATCTCAAGTCTTTTGTATCGGTTCATCAGGGAGGGCCTTGAAATTTGTGTATTCGTTGAGACATTGTGCTCTACCATTTTTCTTTGTTTTTGCCCCTCCTTCCAGTTGGCTTGCCAGTTCATCCCATAGTTCTTTGGCTGTGGAACATGTATCGAGGGATTGGAAGATTTCATTGGGTAGCGCCATGATTATCAATCTTTTGGCCTTTTTGTCAGTTTCGACTCTTTCTCTATCATCTTCATCCCAATTCCTTTCATCTTTGGGCATGTAGTAGGCTGGAATTTCAGCTGTGGTGTTTGTTCCTGGAACTCTTGGGACTAGAGTTTGTGGAATGTAGGGACCCTCCTCTATAGATCGTAGGAGATTCCTGTCCATTCCTTCCAGAAAATTCACCATTCTGATCTTTCATTGTGGATATTCTTCTCGTTGAAGAGTTGGAGGCTTTGTGAGGGAGCCAACATTATATGCAGAATTTCAGTTGGCCATTGATACCAATTGTTGATCCCAGATCTCTCAATGACACTAATAATATAGTTATGAATAACCATATTATAGTGATTTTATGAAGGATATTATGAAGACTCGAGAATAAAAATAAGAATATTTATGAACAGTCTTGAGCTTCAAAGGGTTTACTTTATAAACTGAGAAACGTAAGAGCGATTCGTAAAAGCGACTCTTTTTACAATAGATCTAAACACCTATTTATACTAATCAGCTAATAAGATAACTATATAATGCTATTTTCTAGTAAATCCTATATTAAACAGATAAGGCTTATCTTTTGTATGGATAGGCGCTAATACTGAGATAAACTCGAATTTCAGCTGTTGACATGTCATCTCCAGCTGTCATTCATGATATGATGATTTCATCCTTATCTTCAAATCTTCATTGCATGCTTGGATGAAGTGCTGGAAAATCTTCTACGTGTTGATGACCAGAGGATAGATGAGAATGCTCTTTCCATTGCATCCTTGGACTGTCCATCGGTCCTCTGGTTGAACTGTCCATCGGTCCTCTGGTTGAATTCCAGACTTAGTCGTTTCTGCCTTGATGTCTTCATTGGTCTTCTCGTTCGTCATCACTTATTGTTTTTCATTAATTTTTACATTATAAATTGTGGGGTTTAACACGGAATCAACAGCGAGGAGGAGAAGTTTGATATCAGATGCCATATCATAGTCATCATCAATCTCTTCATCCCATCCATCTTATTTCTTGCCCCCGTCCTCTTCCTCTCCCTCAGCATCAGGCAGATGCGTAGAAGAAGGACCTGCAAGAGAGGAAGTGTGAGCAACAGGCTCAAGGTTAGTAGAAATGAACGGGTAGCAGGATGGAATACCTGAGGGGCCATCAATGACATCCAAAGGATTGTCACTGGCGTGAGCAAAAATGTCATCGAGAGGATTGACATCCGTATGCTGAAGAGCATCGAGAGAAGCAACCTCAGATCTAGTGGTGTGTGTCTCAGTATCAGGAAGGACAGCCGCTGATACATCATCAACATGTGTAAAGACCAAAGAAGGAGGAGAAGAGAAAATGGTCGAGAAGAGACATGGGTGTTCAGCGGTGGCGGCGCTGATATTCACACCTTCAGTGATTTGGGTCGCTGAGGAGGTTGGGGTAGGTACCATTGATACGACAGTGATGGGAGAAATCACTGAAGAGCTGGGAGGGTGAGCAGAAGATGCTTCGGGGATAAGGCCAGTTTCAATAGCTGAAACCTTTTGAGAAGCTTCAACTAGAGATGTGGTTGTCCCCTTTTTGGACTTCTTGGCTCTCTAAGGAGAACCAAGAGTTGGTTGTGAGGGTTTGTTGGTCCCGTAAGGGTCTACAAGAAGAGAAACAGTTTGTAGAAGGGGGAGATGAATACAAACACAATATTTTCAAATTTAAAATATATATTGATAGAGAAGATCAATACAGATTTTATATGATTGTTTGCGGAAAGATAAGGTAATGAAAACCTATCTAAACAATCTTTGGTTACACACAAAGCTTTAGCAAATACAAGAAAAGAAGTTGCTATAAGGAAGATCCTTTACTTAAGCTAAAAAATGCTTGAAGTAAGAATTGGGGTTAGAGAGAGAAATGCGCGCTCTCTGCATAGAGAAGAAACACTTTTATTTATACCCAGTGTATTAAATGTTCATTTAATGCAATAAGGTAGAGTTAGAGAGCGTGTCAAGCCTTAAGTGGAAGACTTGTCCTTTGCCACAGTGAATAGTACAAAAGCACTATTCATGAACATACATCCTTACCTAAAGTTGGTGGACAAAGAGTCGACTAATCGGCTCCGTATTGTACTAACTTTCGTAGGGGAATGGGTTTTGTCCTTTGTGTGCATAAGGACATGACAACAACAATCGTGCTAAGCAAACTTCCTCTGATCGCTGAATGTTGTAATGACCTGAAGGTCTCATCATCATTCGCTGAAGTTTGAGCAGTCTTCACACATATGTAGACAGACTTGTAATCACTGAATACCACTTCAGATCACGTACTCGTCAATCTCTAATCTTCAATTTCAGTCTTCGACGGTTGTTGAAGGTTCTTTGGTATGAGTGTTGTCTTCTTGAAGTATTGTTGTCTCTGATAGATTTACAATGCAAGTTCTTCAGCGATCACTGAACATACTCAGTGAAGATCGCTGGAACTGAAAATACAGAAACATAAATACAACGTGTAAGTGAAAAGGGATTATCATCAAATCACTGAGATAGAGGATCAACAGGGTCGTTTTGAAGGGGTTTTGGTGGCTTGGTTGGACTCCGGGGGGGGGGGGGGGGCGTTTTCCCTTAACCTGGCCACCTGAGGAGAAGAGGTAGTGATGGACATAATAGAAGTTAGCGTCAAATCACTGTCCTTAAGCTTATGATGAAGAATCCTGTATCCAATTTTGGAAACCTGGAGGTTTCCTTCCATGGAGTATTTATCTCCAAAGATCTTCGCAAAGACCATAAAAAATGTAAGGCCCCACCTTTTCTCGCTGGCACTTCTTCAGCTTGAGCACCAGGTCATCAAAAATGACCGCAACAAAATTTATATTGCGACGCTGAATCACAGATATGCCTACGGTTAAGGAGATCCTAGAGGCATGGTCCTGACCTCCAGTTTTTCTACCCATGCACTGGATGAAATGAGAGAACCGGTATTGCCAGACAGCTGACATCCTGTTCTTCTCCATCTTGGACAAGGACTTCATAGGAGCATTTAAGTCCTTCTTCATTGGCCACTGATAGGCAATGGCGTCGAGACACTCGATGATCTCGACCGTAGAGGGTTTGCTGTCGTAGGGCCCTTTGGGAAGGCGAAGAGCCATCCTCAAAGTGTTGAAACTTCACTTCCATGCGGTTGAAGGTGAAGTTGATCTGCTCCACTTCGCGTCCAGGCTTGACCTCGACATTGACGACTTCAGCAGTGAACCAGAACTGCTGAAGAAGTTCTTTCAGCATGATAGGCTCATGGTTGAGTACGAAGCCCAATAAAGACTGCTTGAGGAAGTCAGATGCTTCCTGGTAGTCCGCATTGGATGAGGGGATATCCAACAGGGCAATGTGATTATTGGCCTTGAAGGAGACCTCATCTAGAGAGAAGTAGACGTTCTTGGCAGCCATCTGTTGGTAATAATAAGAATAAGATAAACAGACTGTTAGAATAAACCAAGATTGTATGGGAGAAGAGTATAGGAAAAGTTTTTGAAATAATAAAAACTTCTTTTGAAAAATCCTTAAAGAAGATTTAGGGGTTTTCAAGTAGAATGTGTATATAGAAACAAGATTATAACCAAGAAAGAGTTGATTAAATAATCTTTGGTGTTTAATGTATTAAGAGAACAAAGTTCTTAAACAGATTAGACATATTTCTTTTAACAGAAGATAAAGAAAAGGAAGATATTGACCTTTAAAGATTAGAGAGAAAGGTCGAAAAGTGTTTGAAGATTTGAGAGGGTTCTTGCTTTGGATAGATTTTAGCAGAGGTTCGTCTAAGAAATTTGAAAGCGTAAAGAGAACAATGGAGAAGAAATCTCATATATATAGGTAGGAGGAGAGAGAAGGAATATGAGAAGGTAAAAAGACGACGGTTCGGGAAAGTGGTCATGATGAAAAATATCATGTTCTCATCCATGATTGGATGACATTAAATGAGGTAGCGTAATGACAGAACCTTTTGCGCGTCTGAAAGCGTTGCGCATAGTAAATAGAGAATGTTGTCATTAAGACGGTTCATTAACTATTTTCTTTTAAAAACAAAAAAGTTTTTAAGAAAACGAAGAGTCATACAGTGTTTAACTAAACACTGATAAGTCCGTTTAAAACATTTTATCACTGAAGATGAAAGATTCAGTGAAGGTTTTAAGGCATCAGCGTTAATGATAAGAGAGTCACTGAAACTGGCATTTAAAAACGTTTTAATCACTGAAGGAGAAAGGTTCAGTAATCGTTTTGATTTTTAAGAGAAGTATAACGATATACTTATAGATAAGATCAGTGATAAGAGAATCACTTAAACCACTTTTAAAACTTTAGTGTCACACCCCGTTAAAACGGAAACACGAGATGAAACAGGTAAGCGAGTCACAACAACAGATATTAAAAAACACCATTCAATTTTTACAAGATTCGAATTTAACATCCTTAACCAAGTTGGAGATAGAATAATTCTTTAAAAAGTTTCAAAATGAACTTAATCGGTATCGCCACATATATGCTCCAAAACTTCATTTCTTACTTATTTCCTTAAAAGCAAGAAACATAAAACAACGTCAACTACAAAGAGTTGGTGAGTTCACAGATTTTCATATACACAAAATTATTTTCAATGCATAAATCAATTCTTGCAAACTAATACATAAACTTGCACCCGATAAATGTAAATCTATAACGATTTTTAAAACTTGAGACGCTACTGAGCCTTTCCTGACCAGTGTGTCCCATTATTTTACGAACTACCATAAAGTGGCCCGTGCTCACGAAGGTACCACGGTTCGTATTAGTACTACTTCAGCGGTGGCCCATTCCCACACATGAGTAGACTATTAAACATAGGTAATGTGCACCCATTTTTGGGTGGGACTGTCAACACAATAGTGGCTATCCACAATTACCACGGCCCGGGAACGTACCCGAGTTAACTAGTAGCGTTTACGGGAGGGGACTTTTTAAAACATATCATCTCAAGTACATCAATTTACCATTTATACCATAGTGCAATACAGTCAATTTTTCATTACTTCAACAAATCTTGACTAAACAGTTCTTTAGTCCAACAGTTTTACAATAAACAGTATAGTTTGCATAACTTCATGCTTTTCCCCTAGTTTAAATAAACAAAAAAGCAGTAAAAGTGGGGCCATGAATACTCACAAGTTTGCTGATGAATATCCAAGAATTTGATGACGTTTGAAGCACTACACGTCCGCCCTAACTTTCCTAAACAGTCTGAAATCCAATAATTAAATCACCTATCGGGTCTCGAAAAAGATAAAGTCAAATTATATCTTGTGTAATGCCAATGAGTTTTTGTTAAACCCCATAACTCATAATGTAAAAAGTAATGAAAAACAATAAGTGATGAAGAACCAGAAGACCGATGAAGACATCAAGGCAGTATTGGCTAAGTCTGGAGGACAACCAGAGAACCGATGGACAATCTGGGATGCGATGGAAAGAGCATTCTCATCGATCCTCTGGTCATCAACACTTAGTGAATTCTCCAGCAAATCATCCAGAAGCATACAATGAAGATCTAAAGATAAGAATGATTCATCGCACCATAAATGACAGCTGGAGATGACATGTCAACAGCTAGATTTCTAGTTTRTCTTTAATACTAAAGTTTATCCATAGAATAGATAAACGTTATCTGTTAATAGAAGATTAGCTAAAATGTCTCATTATGTAGTTATCTTCTTATTAGCTGATTAGTATAAATAGGTGATTAGACCTATTGTAAAAAGAGTCGCTTTTACGAGTTGCTTGAATAGCTTTACGTTCTTGTTAGCTTTATTTTGAGGCTAATAATTAACTTGAAAAAGTTTCATGAAACAATCCAGAGCTAGAAGACGAATTGAAGAAGTATC
>NW_020201262.1:25287-27455 GCF_001531365.2 Cynara cardunculus var. scolymus | reverse complement strand
AGCCGCTTTCAAAGACTACAGAGCTTCTGTGGTAACCAGAACCTCTGCAAGGCTCTGTGAGGACCAGAGTTCTTGGACTCTAAGTTCCTTGACCCAGAGCCCCTCTGTGAAGACTAGAGCTTCTGTGAATGCTCACAGAGCCTCTGGTGTTGCTAACAGAGCCTCTGTTCTTTTTGACGACTCTCTGGCTATGCCGTCCTCTGTCATCTTTTAGACGACTATCTTCAGTTTGCTTATTCTGGATAATGCTATTCTTGTTCTGGATAGCATTAATCTTATCCAGGTTTGGTAGGTTACTGCCTATAAATAGAGTGTTAGAGATAGAGAAATAAGTACTAGAGCAGATAGAAAATCTTTCTTTGTAATAGATAGATTCAAAATCATATGAGAGTCGATTAGGGTTTCGTGAGAGTCTGTAATCTTTATTTTCAATAAATAGAAAAGCAGCCGCTATTTCTCTATTTAATCTTCTTCTTGTTTACTTTCTCTTACAAACTTCTTTTGCAAATCGTTCTACTATCAGATCTGGGTTTATAACAGTTCTTCTTATAATAAAGTGTGAAACCTTTGAAGCTCAAGACTGTTCTTAATTGTTATTAATTTCCTCTTGAGTATTCATAACTTTCTTCGTTAAATCACTATAATTTGGTTATTCTTAACTAGATTATTAGTGTTATTGAGAGATCTGGGATCAACAATTGGTATCAGAACGATACCAATTTTTGATCTTCTTACTCGTCAAAAATTACATCTTCTTCTTCAACATTCTCAATGGCCAACTACAATTCTGCTTATAATGTTGGCTCCCTCACAAAGCCTCCAACTCTTCAACGAGAGGAATATCCACAATGGAAGATCAGAATGGTGAATTTTCTGGAAGGAATGGACAAGAATCTTCTGCGATCTATATTGGAGGGTCCCTACATTCCACAAACTCTAGTCCCAAGAGTTCCAGGAACAAACACCACAGCTGAAATTCCAGCCTACTACATGCCCAAAGATGAAAGAAATTGGGACGAAGATGACAAGGAAAGAGTTGAAACTGACAAAAAGGCCAAAAGGTTGATAATCATGGCCCTACCCAACGAAATATTCCAATCCCTTGATACATGTTCCACAGCCAAGGAACTTTGGGATGAACTAGCAAGCCAACTGGAAGGAGGAACAAAAACAAAGAAAAATCGTAGAGCACAATGTCTCAACAAATACACAAATTTCAACGCCCTCCCTGATGAACCCATACAAAAGACTTACGATCGCTTCAACACATATCAATGTCGAAGAAACGATATCATCAGAACTAAGGAAGAAAACAACGTTTTATTCCTAAAAAGTCTAGGCGATGAATGGACTCATATATCTATGTCCCTACAAGCAAACCAGGACCTAGATGGCTGGTCTCTTCATGACCTGTATGGAACACTTGCAGCACAAGAGAGAGACATTATGAAGAAAAAGATATCCATTGGTGGACCTCTTGCTCTTGCTGCCGATGAAAAGGAAAAATCAAGGACTCCTACCAAAGAACATAAGAAGAAGGGCAAGAAAGTATGGATGGTAGAATCAGAATCTGAAAGGAAACTTCTGAATCAGATGATGAGATTAAAGCTTTTGCCAAATCATTGGCCTTGATTACAAAACAGTTCCAAAAGAAGTTCATCAGAAAACCCTATGAGCGAAAAGAGTTCAAAAGGGAAAGGTACCAGTCATCTCATCCAAATCTCATCAAAGGGAAGAAAGAAGAGATGGAAGAGAAGAACGGGAAGAGAGAAGAGAAGAAAGAAGAGAAGAAAGGAAAAAGGACAAGGATGGAAGGAAAAATGACCTTCGATGCTTCAGGTGTGGAAAACTTGGTCATTTTTCCAAAGAATGCAAAGGACGATTGATCAAGGATGCTGACTACTATAAAAATAAATACAAGTATAATTCTAGAAAGCGAAGCTTGATGGCCGAAAAAGAAAATTGGGTGTCCGATTCTTCATCAGGCAATGAAGACAAAGCACTCATCTGTCTAATGGCCACGTCCAATGCAGAATCCTCCTCCAACTCTGATGACCAGGTATGTGAGTCTTTCTCAAATAAAACCAACTCTGTTCCATCAGAACTAGAGTTAAAGGTAATCAAACTTTAAGAAGATTTCTTGAAATTAAAAGAAAAATTAAGTTTTG
>NW_020201262.1:20228-21672 GCF_001531365.2 Cynara cardunculus var. scolymus | reverse complement strand
TCAGATAATGATCGAGAACCAGAGTCTAACTCTGGAGATGATCTCGTCGAGGGGGAGCAAGCAGTTCCATCTGCTGATGAAGAACTGCATCCTGTTGCTTCAGAACCTCAATCAAGCACCAAGTGGACAAAAGATCACCCACACCACCAAATCATTGGTGATCCAACCTCTAGTGTCAAAACGAGATCTGCCACAGCAAATGAATGCCTCTTCGCCAACTTTCTAAGCATGATAGAACCAAAGAAGATTTCCTAAGCCCTACAAGACCCAAACTGGATAGATGCAATGCAAGAAGAATTACTCCAGTTTGAACGAAACAAAGTATGGTCCTTTATGCTTCTACCTAAAGGGAAGACGGCTATAGGAACCAAATGGGTCTTTCGAAACAAGAAGGACGAAGATGGCATCGTAATCAGGAACAAAACTAGGCTTGTTGCAAAAGGCTATCGCCAGGAAGAAGGGATCGATTATGATGAGACATTTGCTCCCGTCGCAAGACTTGAAGCCATCCGAATGTTCTTAGCCTATGCAGCACATAAAGGTTTTAAAATCTTTCAGATGGATGTCAAGTCTGCCTTTCTAAACAGCAAACTTCAAAAAGAAGTTTACGTGCAACAGCCACCTGGGTTCGAAGATCCACAACATCCAGACTACGTCTACTTTCTGGATAAAGCTCTCTATGGGCTAAAGCAAGCACCAAGAGCCTGGTGTGAAACTCTATCTACCTTCTTCATCGACAATGGATTCGAAAAAGGTACAATCGATACAACCCTCTTTCTCAAGAAGCATAAAGGTAACATTTTACTTGTTCAAATATATGTGGACAACATCGTATTTGGTTCTACAAATACACAACATTGTGAAAAATTCTCATAGTTGATGAAAAGCAAATTTGAGATGAGTATGATGGGAGAACTTAGTTTCTTTCTTGGTCTTCAAATAAAACAAACTTCAGAAGGAATTTTCATCAATCAGTCCAAATATGTGACTGACCTTCTGAAGAAATACTCTCTCTCAAATGCATCATCGATGAGAACTCCTATGGCTACAGGAGTTAAGTTATTTGCTGATCCATCAGGTAAATCTGTGGATGTCTGTCACACCCCGCTAAGCGGAAACACGAGATGTAACAGGCAAGCGAGTCATAGCAACAGTTAATGAATAACACCATTCTAAGTTATTCAAAAACAAAACAAGTTTATCGACATAACTGAAATTAGAACTGAATACACTTTTCTCAAAATACTTCAATTTCAGACTTTAATCGATGTTGCCACGAATATGCTCCCAAAACAGAACCAACTTTACTTAAATCCTGAAAAGCATGAAAATAAAACAAGGTCAACTACAAAGAGTTGGTGAGTCCACGGGTTTTCATATGCATAAAACGTTTTAATGCATAAACCAAGTAATTGCAAACATATGTGAATTCTTTGCACTTAAT
>NW_020201262.1:17783-19080 GCF_001531365.2 Cynara cardunculus var. scolymus | reverse complement strand
TCATGCTTTTCCCCCATAAAATAATCAAAAGCAGTAAAAGTGGGGCCGTGAGAACTCACTAATTTGATGAATATCCAGAGGTTTCCCTTAGAAGCTTTCTAGGCTCACCCGAACTTCTTGAACAGACCAATATCCAGCACTAAATTACTTAAAAGGCTTCTTGCCCAAGGTAAAGCAAAGTTGCTTTCAATGCAATGCCATCAAGGTTTTTATAAAATAAAAGCCGATATTTTAATATTTACTTTTTAAAAGGAACCTCCCAAAAATCCACCTAATGACATCATCTTAAGTCATCCAAAACAATGATGACAGCCGCCAATTTCTAAAATCAAGAATTTTTGAGTGAGGGTAAGATCATTGTTTCGTCGGCCAAGCACTTCTTAAGGTTTGATACATGAAATGTATCATGGATGGCACCCAGCTCTAGGGGTAAACTTAGTTTGTAAGCCACTGGTCCGATTCTTTCGAGAATAACAAATGGACCAACATACCTTGGACTAAGCTTCCCTTTCTTAGCGAAGCGTACAATCTCTTTCCACGGAGATACCTTCAATAGGACTTTGTCACCCACTTGAAATTCCAATGTTTTCCTTCGGTTATCGGTGTAGCTCTTTTGTCGGTCTCTCGCAGCTTTAAGTCTTTCTTGGATGATTGAGATTTTGTCGACGGTCTCCTGGATAATGCCAGGTTTAATCAACTGTCTTTCACCAACTTCCACCCAGCTGAGTGGCGATCTACATTTACACCCATACAAAGCTTCATATGGTGCGCACTGGATGCTGGTGTGATAGCTGTTATTGTAGGAGAATTCAACCAATGGCAGATGAGTATCCCAACTGCCCCCAAAGTCTATTACACAGGCCCGCAACATATCCTCCAGCGTTTGGATTGTCCTTTCTGTTTGCCCATCCGTCTGAGGATGATAGGAAGTGCTCAAATGCAATCTCATGCCTAGTGCTTTTTGGACTGATTGCCATAATCTGGAAGTAAAGCGGCTATCTCTATCTGAAATGATAGAAACATGTACTCCATGCCGTGACATAATCTCACTGATATACAACTGCGCCAACCTTTTTGTACTAAAGTCTTCTCGAATGGGTAAGAAATGGGCAGATTTCGTAAGTCGGTCCACTATGACCCATATTGAGTCGTATCCTTTCCTCGTTCTTGGTAACTTTGTGACGAAATCCATTGTTATCTGATCCCATTTTCATTGGGGAATCTCCGGTTGCTGAAGAAGACCAGATGGTTTCTGATGTTCAGCTTTTACTCTTGCACAGGTTAAACACTGACTCAC
>NW_020201262.1:15064-17678 GCF_001531365.2 Cynara cardunculus var. scolymus | reverse complement strand
TTTGCCCATCCGTCTGAGGATGATAGGAAGTGCTCAAATCCAATCTCGTGCCTAGTGCTTTTTGGACTGATTGCCATAATCTGGAAGTAAAGCGGCTATCTCTATCTGAAATGATAGAAACAGGTACTCCATGCCGCGACACAATCTCATTGATATACAACAGTGCCAACCTTTCCGTACTAAAGTCTTCTCGAATAGGTAAGAAATGGGCAGATTTCGTAAGTCGGTCCACTAYGACCCATATTGAGTCGTATCCCTTCCTCGTTCTTGGTAACTTTGTGACGAAATCCATTGTTATCTGATCCCATTTCCATTGGGGAATCTTCGGTTGCTGAAGAAGACCAGATGGTTTCTGATGTTCAGCTTTTACTCTTGCACAGGTTAAACACTAACTCACGTATAAGGCAACGTCCTTCTTCATCCCTGGCCACCAGTAATAATCTCTTAGCTTCTTGTACATCCTATCGGTTCATGGATGAATTGAATATCTTGAACGATGTGTTTCCTCTAAGATTATTGACCGGGGACTGTCATTCTTTGGTATCCAAACTCTTTCTCTAAAGTAACGCACCCCATCTTCTCGAGTTTCGAATTCCTTTTATAGGCGATGCAGGGTTTCGTTCTTTAGGTTCTCTGATTTCAACGCTTCTTCTTGAGCTTCAAGAATTTGTGTTTTTAGATTCGTTTGGACCAACAATCCCATGGCTCGAACTCTCGACGGTTTCACTTTCTCTTTTCGGCATAAGGCGTCCGCTACCATGTTGGCTTTCCCCGGATGATACTTAATTTCGCAATCATAATCATTGAGAAGTTCAACCCACCTCCGTTGCCTCATATTCAGCATCTTTTGATCAAATATATGTTGAAGGATCTTATGATCGGTGAAAATGGTGCATTTGGTGCCATAAAGATAGTGACTCCATATCTTAAGTGTGAATACTACTGCTCCCAATCCGAGGTCATGCGTAGTATAATTCTTCACATGAACTTTAAGTTGTCTTGAGGCATATGCAATGACCTTATCTTTTTGCATCAATACGCATCCCAATCCTTGATGCGATGCATCACAAAATACTACAAAGTTTTCTGAACCCTCTGGTAAGGATAAAATAGGTGCATTGCATAGATTCTGCTTGAGAGTCTCGAATGATTCCTCTTGTTTCTCACCMCAAATAAATTTCTTGTCCTTTTGGGTTAAGGCTGTGAGCGGCTGTGCGATTTTTGAAAAGTTCGCGATGAACCGCTGATAATAGCCTGCTAATCCAAGGAATTGACGGATTTCCATAGGGGTTCTTGGGGCTTCCTAATTCCTAATGGGCTCAATTTTGGCAGGATCTACCTGAATTCCTTTTTCATTGACTATATGACCCAGAAACTGTACTTCCCGTATCCAGAATTCGCATTTAGAAAATTTTGCATACAATTTCTCGCTTCGGAGTAATTCCAAAATTATCCTCAGATGTTGCTCATGGTCCTCCTTGCTTCTGGAATAAATTAATATGTCGTCTATGAAGACGATTACAAATTTATCCAGGTACGACCTACAAACTCTATTCGTTAGGTCCATGAAGACAGCTGGTGCATTGGTTAGCCCGAATGGCATAACCATAAATTCGTAATGACCGTACAGGGTCCTGAAGGCTGTTTTGGGAATGTCCTCTTCCCGAACTCTCACTTGGTGAAATCCAGATCGCAGGTCAATCTTGGAAAAATATTTCGCTCCTTGGAGTTGATCAAAAAGATCATTGATTCTAGGAAGAGGGTATCTATTCTTGATGGTCAACTTATTAAGTTCTCTATAATCAATGCACATTCGCATTGACCCATCTTTCTTTTTAACGAATAGAACCGGTGCACCCCAAGGTGAATAACTTGGTCTTATAAATCCTCTGTCTAATAACTCCTGAAGTTGGGCTGACATTTCTTGCATTTCCAATGGTGCCAAGCAATAAGGTGCCCTTGCCACCGGGGCAGCTCCAGCAATTAAGTCGATACCCAATTCGACTTGCCTTTGTGGGGGTAGGCCTGGTAAATCCTTAGGAAATACATCGGAGAATTCCCTAACTACAGGTAAATCCTCAATACTTTTCTCCTTGACCTTTCCGTCAATCACATGTGCCAGATATGCAGTGTAATTGTTTTTCAGATACTTACGCATCTTCATGCAGGATACCATCTTAATCTTTCGATCCAACTTGTCTCCCTGGACCACAATTGGTTCCATTCCATCTTGAGGAATCCGAATACACTTCTCCGAACATACAATCTCAGCTTGGTTTTTGGATAGCCAATCCATGCCTACAATTATGTCGAAACCTTCTAGTTCGATCGGTATAAGGTCTATGATAAAGTTCTTATTGGCTAAGCTCAGAGTGCAGTTCATAATTACGTGTCTAGCTTTGAATTCTTGACCATTGGCAAACTCAATTACAAAGGCTTCTTTCAACTTCTGGGGCTTTAAGTTAATTTTATGCTCAAAGTCCAGTGACACAAAACTTCTATCTGCCCCTGAGTCAAATAGGACTGAAGCAAATTCATTATTCAGAAGAAATGTACCTGAAACCACGTTGGGATCCTCTCTAGCTTCTCTGGCTCCGATCTCAAATGCTCTGCC
>NW_020201262.1:11633-13713 GCF_001531365.2 Cynara cardunculus var. scolymus | reverse complement strand
TTGATGAGCAAATAAAATAAACTCAGCTTAAACCTGTGTAACGCAAAAAACAATCAGCAGCAATAACGACATCAACAGAACAAACAACCTGTAAACACCTTAAGAAAAATATGCTATCTTCTGCACTAAACTTTCTGTTTCAAATCTGTGTAGCTGCTGTAACCAATCTGTTTGGCACAAAACAACAGCAAGATCTATGTAGCTAAAAGAGGTTGTCAATAGTTTCAAATATGTGCAAAGAACCAGTCACCTGATGGATTGCCTCTGCTTTGCCTTTATTTCAACAGCCTTCAATTGTATGGTATGATGACAGTCACTTTCTTTTCTCCAAGCAAACTTCAACAGCTGCTATAAATCTAGGCTGCTGTTTCAGTCTTCAAAGAAACAGCAAGATGGAACAGTAAACTGTTTTAAAACAAACAAGTCTGCTATTACTTTTACTTTCAACTGAACTGTCAACTGTTGCTGTCTAAATGAAATGAAGCTGTCAAAATATAGTTGCTGTCAAATGAAGTTGCTGTCAAAAATTTGCTGCTGCTGTTCTTTGCTGTCAAAACAGAAATATGNCTGACACAAGTCGTGCAACTTTGGGGTTCTCTCTCCTTGGCGGCATTTTCTATGGCCTAAATCAGATGGGAGTTCAACATTAATATAGCAATACTATGACGATATCTCTTAGTTATGCAATGATACCAAAAATGTTCTTCGCAAGGGAAATAATCAGGTATTACTATAACCAAGTTAGAGTAAACTCATTCATACAATAAATTGACATAATAAGCATTCTTCAAAAGGTGTCCATGAATTTATATACAGTGGCAAGTACAAAACAGGATCTCTAGTAACAGTACAAAAGAGTGAGTATCCTATCCTTAATTCTTCTTCTAGAACATCCATCCTATGATGATTCCCATCAATAGCATCATCACTCCACTCACTACCATGCATCTATACAATCTCCTTATTTCCTGCCTTGCTGCAGCGACGGCATCCGCGTTCCTTAGCATGCTCTCATGGTGTGCTTCCATCACATCAGACAGATTGTTTAAGATGTGATGATGATATCCTAGCTGAGTCTGGTGCACTTGTGTATCGGATGCAATTCTCCTCACCCAGTCTCTTTCTGCTGGATTCATGCCCCGAGCGCAGGACGTAGGTACCCCAGTTACCATTTAAGTTATTTTGTTCCCCAATTGAGGTCGGGATGACTCCCCTATGACCCTATTAGAGTCCTTAAATGCCACACGCTGTGGTAGTGGGATGTTCTTTCTTGGCGTGACTCTGATCCTTGAGCCATGATAGGTTCGTGGTGGAACATCGGGCACTGGCTCTGCTGGGGGTAAGAAAGATCCTCGAGGAGTGGCAGCTGCTTCACTAGTCGCCGTGTCTTGCTCGTACAGGTCTATCTCTTCATCACGAGCCGAGTTCCTCCTAGAGCGACCAAACACGTACCGGATTCATCGGCTGAGTATTCACTAGGATCGGAAGACATCGTAGAGATCTGCGACATTAATAATCTTAATCACTAATATGCACCATCTAACAAACGCTTAGTGATACAATGGAAGCTTCTAAACAATACTTAATAGTGACAATCATGCTGGATCCTCTAGACAATACCTCTGGTTACACTACTAGAGCTTCTGATCGTGAGACCAGAGCCTCTGATTGCACTAAAGTCCTTAGAGAAGGATTTCTTATCCATCGGTTCTCTGACAACTCATTGAAATTCCAATTGTCCTCTGTTGGTTCACATATAAACTTAGAATAATTATAGATTTTTCGTCCATCGATCCTCTGGTTCCTCATAGTGCACTTACCAGAGCTTCTGGTTACAAGACCAGAGCCTCTGGTTCAACTTCTACACTTAGAAAAATACTAAGCAATCCGTCTATCGATCCTCTGGTTCCTTATAGGGCACTTACCAAAGCTTTTGGTTACAAGACCAGAGCCTCTGGTTCAACTTCTACACTTAAACAAATACTAAACAATCCGTCCATCGATCCTCTAGTTCCTCATAGGGCACTTATAAGAGCTTCTGGTTACAAGACCAGAGCCTCTGGTTCAACTTCTACACTTA
>NW_020201262.1:8954-11053 GCF_001531365.2 Cynara cardunculus var. scolymus | reverse complement strand
CTGTCAAAATATAGTTGCTGTCAAATGAAGTTGCTGTCAAAAATTTGCTGCTGCTGTTCTTTGCTGTCAAAACAGAAATATGCTGTCAAAATGAACTGAAGCTGTCAAAATATAGTTGTTGTTATTCTTTGCTGTCAAAATAGTTGCTGTCAAAAACATAAAATGAAGCTATCAAAATGAAAGCTTTAAGTTGCTGTCAAAAACATAAAATGAAGCTGTTACACCTTGCTAACTTGCTATTTACCACACAATGAAGCTGCTGAATGCTAAGACCTGCTGTTGTTACATAACTTTCTTCAACCTGTTGCTTAAACACTACACACAGCTATCAACATGATCGGACTGCAAATAACCTGTTAATGACAACTCGATCGAGTGAAGCAACAAGAATAATCACTTAAATCTGTTTCAAATCAACCTGGGCTGCTGTGTTGGACAGAATTTAAAAACAAAACTTGTTGCTGCTGTCTTCTATACCAAACAGCTCACAACAAATCTGTCTTTTCTCAATGATAGTAAAGATGTGTTGGATGAGGCAACAACATGAGATTGTGGTTCATCACTACATTCAGCAAGAAGAAGCAAAAAAAAATCAAAAACCTGGTGTTTCTGTTGATCTTCAATATAAGTTTGCTTCAGATCTCATCATGATTGATACATATGAAACTATTGAGTCATGGATGACCAGAAAGAACTTGAATCCAAGAAGGTTGATTCCTGTGGAACTGTGGAGTTGCTAATTCAATCTTGTTCCTGGGTTGTTGTTCTAAACTTTCAAAGTAACAACAAGATGAAACAATAAGTTGTTCACTTCAGTCTTCACACCAACAATAACCAAATATGTATAGCAGTAGAGTGTAAACCTGACAGCTCTCTCAATCGATTAAAAATACTCAAATTAATCTCACCAATCTCAATCAATTATTGACAATTATTGAACAAAATACCAGATTGAATCAAGAACCAACAAACAAACAAGAATCAAGGTAAGAGGAATCAAGCGGATTAGAAGTCCGCTCAAAAATAGTTCAATACTCAACAAGTCCTAAACCGGTCAAAGCAAAACCTAAATTGCTCACGATAAATGATCGGTTTACATGAAACTGAGATGCTTACCAAATCAGAACTCTAATCCGGTCAAGAGGTGACCGGTTTAGATGAATACCGGACAAAATTGAGTTGGAAAACCTACCTGTTGGACGAATCAGACTCTTCTCCGCTCGTTCTCCGCTCAAGAGATATGCGGTGAAGATGAACACCGGTTGAAGGATGGCTTCAAGTGATGAGCGGTGAGGTTGAATACCGCTTGAATGGTGTGCGGTGAAGATTAATACCGCTTGAGAAATCCAATTAACATACGGCTTACCAATCGATAGTTGGTGTGTGGTGTTCCACTTATCCGCTCAAGATTGAGAAGCAATGTGAAGATACCGTTCAAAAAAAAAATGGGCCTTGAAGACGGGCTTTAAAAGTTGGGCGGTTTAACAAAAAACAAACTCCAAACAAAACAAAACAAAAACAGATTAAAACTAACAAAAACACAAAAACTAAAAGAAATTTAAGAAAAATTGGATCAAAACCACTGGTTTATGAAAAAAAAATTAAGAACACGAAAAAAAAAAATTAAAACACAAAAATCCGATCAAATCTTGATAAAAGTTGATCAAATCACAAACATTTGTGAATAACAAAGATTCACAATACGATTTCAAGCATTTTGATCATATTTTTAACACCAAAATACAAGATTTTATAAGAAAATCGGATCAAAATTAAAAAAAATGTCAAGAACACGAAGAACACGAAAAACAAAAAAAATTCAGAAAATAAAAAAAATCACTTATCTTCTTGATTCTTTCTCTGATTTCTTGCATCCTGCTCTGATACCAATTGTGTGTCCACAATCACTGATTAATCTTCATATTAAGCTTCCTTCAATGGCAGATTCATGGATTTAACAATAAGAACACTATGAACACTTTATGAATATTGAGAGGAAAAGTCAATCCTCTCAATTCTGGTCAAACCTTCTATTATCAATGTAATCTTACAATTAGCTCCTCTTTTTTCTTATTACAAAGATTAAACCATATTTATAT
>NW_020201262.1:7144-8839 GCF_001531365.2 Cynara cardunculus var. scolymus | reverse complement strand
AGATTAAACCATATTTATATGGTCAACCTAACTAACAAAGTCAAAGTCAAACTAGTCTAAGAAAGTCAAACACGCTGACTTTACAATTATAGACTAAAATTAATCTTTCAAGRCGAATACAATTAATACTGATTTCTCAGTCCTAACACTTTGTATTCAGTGTGCTTCCGAATTGTAATCGTCTTATTTTCAATTGAATGAATTGAAAAACCTTTGAAGCTATTCTCCTGTGTTCATCTTCTTTCTCATATTAACTGTGTGTTGTTGGTTTAATTACTCTGTTCTCTTATTATTGTTTCCGCTGCACTGTAATCGTCCTAGAGTTCATTTAGAGTAATAGATCAATATCAAAGTTGAATTTACAGGTCCAACATTTAGCTTGTACAAAGGAAGATGACCAAAACATAAATGCCACAAGAAAAATATCTTATTACATATATCTAGCATAACAGTACTAGATACAGAAAAACTATCAGAATCACAAATCTTGACTTGATTGGAGTTTAACAAGTAGAGATTTCCAACCCTTTTACCAAGTACCAAGGGCTTCTTGGTGAGAGGATCATGCATATAACAATGTGTATTAGAAAAATAAACATGAGACTTATGTAACACATTGTAACCACATTTTTCCACATAAATTCACTAAGCCATATAGATTATCTTTTAGTGGTTTTAACTTTTCAGGGCAAATTGGCAAAGGCAAAAACAAGGTCGGATGATCAATTAGGGACTGATGTGTAAAGCCTACTTTTGAGTTTAGGTATAARTTATACTTTTGGGTTGTTCATAGTATGTATATTCCGGGTAGACATGTCCCCGATGATTATGTTTTTATTAGCTATGTATTTATTAAGTCTTAAAATGATGTATTTTGGGTTGTAAATCGCTATCCCGTATCTTGAGGTTTTTTTTAAACTAAAATTTATTTAATGAAGGTTGGTAAGTGTTTGTTTTGTATTCGTGGTGTTACAGTTTGCTCAATATCATGCTTTTCCTCCATAAAATAATCAAAAGCAGTAAAAGTGGGGCCGTGAGAACTCATTAATTTGATGAATATCCAGAGGTTTCCCTTAGAAGCTTTCTAGGCTCGCCCGAACTTCCTGAACAGACCAATATCCAGCGCTAAATTACTTAAAGGGCTTCTTGCCCAAGGTAAAGCAAAGTTGCTTTCAATGCAATGCCATCAAGGTTTTTATAAAATAAAAGCCGATATTTTAATATTTACTTTTTAAAAGGAACCTCCCAAAAATCCACCTAATGACATCATCTTAAGTCATCCAAAACAATGATGACAGCCGCCAATTTCTAAAATCAAGAATTTTTTAGTGGGTTTGAGACTCTTCTTAAATACTCTACAACCTTGAGTCACACKTCCCCAAAATCAATTGCATGCACCAAGAATGACAGCAATGATGGGGAGGGGTCTCAAGCTCATCATTTTCAAGAATTTAAACTCTAGCTTGAGTCATCATCTTCGAACAAACTCCAAAAAATAAATTCTGATTCCAACGAGTTTTAAAGATAATAAATCTGATTAAAGATGCATGCAAGATCCTATCATACATAAAATATGATCAGACCTCACATGCAAGGATTCTATCCTACTTTCTTAGAGATTAAAGAACATGGATCACAGATTATCACCCTTTCGAAGACATTTGCAGGTCTTTGATGAACAATCTCCCCTCTTTA
>NW_020201262.1:3083-4469 GCF_001531365.2 Cynara cardunculus var. scolymus | reverse complement strand
AAGACATAAGAGCCTCTTCACCTCAGGGCTCGCCACATCCCCCCACACACACAGAAGCATGTGTTGCTTCTGACATTGAACCCATAGATCATTCAAAACGATCTTCCATTCGTGCACGATCCCCATCAATATTTGATCTACCGACGGGGACACATATTCGCTTCACTTACCCGGCCTTTGAAGCCGAGGAAGAGGAAGATGATGTTGTAACATCACAAGATAGCTCCTCTCTTGAGGGCTATCAAGGACGTGATGGAAGTCCTTCGAGGCCAACATTCTCACAAGGCCAAGAAGGCACCTCAGGAGYAGAGGCACAACCTGCAGCATATGTTGCTGCAGGGGTTACCCCACTTGTTGATCTGGTCGCAAAGGCTGAGTTCCAAGCCTTTGTCGATACAGTGATGCGGTCCTTGGAAGACCTTAAACTCATCATGCAAGGGATTGTCCACAACCAACCCTCCACCTCTACCTCTGACATTCAACAATCTCTTGCAATCTTACAACACCACCTCACCCAAATCGAAACCCAAACACAGACCAACACMACCTGCTTACAAATGCTCCAACAAACCGTCACCCAACACCATAACACCACTTCCTCCCTAGCCACCCAATGAAACTAAGTCATCATCCAATCCATCGCCACCCTCACGGCCCAGGCAATTGAGGCCGATGAGAACCTCAGCTACMTAATCACCCAACTTCAAACCATCCTCCGCAACCTTCACTCCCTATCCACAACCATCCCCCCCCCAAGTCCATCACCAAACACCACAACCATCCACCAYATTTATCGATGATTCCATAGCCAATCTCACCCACGAAATGGCCTCCATCCAAGACACCCTCACCCAACTACCCGCCGTTATACTCGCCCAAATACCCCAACCCACTTCTCAACCACCACCTTCCTCTGCAGGCCGATCCTTCGATGAAGCCTTCTCCACTTTCACTGAAGAGGTGAGAGACCTAATAACCAACCTTCCTATTCCCCCATACACATCCACCTCCGACATGCCACCACCAACTTCATCCTCCACGACCGAGTTCGCCACACGAACGGACTTGCGAGCTTTGTCRAGGGTAGTGGTCTCATCTTTTAACAAGATCAGTGCAAAATTTGTTCATCGGGCCACTCGTCCAACAATGGTTCTCCCCCAGAACCTGGCCGATGAACAACGGCGCACAACTTCCCTCCTACAAACAATGGAGGCAAGTCAACGGCAGATCGCCCTGAAGGAATACCTCGCTACCTTCAGGAAGAAAAAGAAGAAGAAGAGGCCAAGAGCCTCTTGCTCAAGCAGCCGCCCGCACAAGAGGCGTAGGCATGACGACCAAGACCCCGATGATCAAGGTCTTGGACCTCATGAGGGGGAGACACAGGCC
>NW_020201262.1:0-1143 GCF_001531365.2 Cynara cardunculus var. scolymus | reverse complement strand
CTGATTAGTATAAATAGGTGATTAGACCTATTGTAAAAAGATTCGCTTTTAAGAGTTGCTTGAATAGCTTTATGTTCTTCTTATAATAAAGTGTGAAACCTTTGAAGCTCAAGACTGTTCTTAATTGTTATTAATTTCCTCTTGAGTATTCATAACTTTCTTCGTTAAATCACTATAATTTGGTTATTCTTAACTATATTATTAGTGTTATTGAGAGATCTGGGATCAACAGTTTTTATGAATTAAAGTTGATACTTATATTATTTGCTCTAAAAATAGTCCAGAAACTATACATTTTAAAATCAAAGTTCTTTGCACATAGAGTTACGACTTGGACAGAATGCAAATTCTGTTTCTGGAATTTTGGTCTCACAAATCACTGTCAAAAGAAACCTTCCATGACTCTTTTTGAGTCCAAATTTTTATACCATAAAAAATAATAGTTAAATAGATTTTTCTCAAATATCAAGAATTTTGGATGGGTTTAAGGCACTCATCATTACCCTACAACTTTGAGTGACACAGTCCCCAAGATAGATTGCACACTGTTTGAGTGACGGCCGTTTGGGGGGTCTAAACTCGTCATTTTTAGTGATTTTAACTTTAGTTTAAAGCTAACACATAAGGCTAACTTCCAGAAAAAAGAATCACCCATTTTTATTGAGTTTTGAAGGAGATATGACTGATTTAAAATGCATGCAAGATTCTACCAGCATTGCTCTTTTTGCACCATAATCTTGTATCAAGAACTTGAAGGATCAAAACTCAATATTTATGAGTGAGACCAGATGAATTAGAAAGATAACTCATTAAAATAAGTTCTAAGGATAAACCATTTTGGAGGAATATCCAGAGAAATATGGTCGTCCAAAGTAGGTTCTA
This sequence comes from Cynara cardunculus var. scolymus, assembly GCF_001531365.2. Taxonomy (NCBI): domain Eukaryota; kingdom Viridiplantae; phylum Streptophyta; class Magnoliopsida; order Asterales; family Asteraceae; genus Cynara; species Cynara cardunculus. The sequence continues at coordinate 261 of NW_020201262.1, read as the reverse complement.
CCTACTGTCAAGTGTGCTGATGCACACTTATTTTGTTTTAAACATTTGAAGGTTCAAAACTTACTCTTTTTATGTGATTCCAGTGGGGATAGAACCCTAAATCACTAAACTTCATTTTAAAAAAAGAAACATAGCATTTGGACTATTATTTTGGGAGAAATGAGAGACATAACTACTAGGTAGTAATCTGTCAGCTCCAAACAGCCCCTTTTATGGTCAAAAACCCACATGCAAGCACTTTTACCAACTTTTCTTGAGTTC
>NW_020201261.1:69139-70368 GCF_001531365.2 Cynara cardunculus var. scolymus | reverse complement strand
AAGGAGAGATGAAAGCTAAATATCCTCAATTGTTTTAGCGAGTATTAATTCCGAGGACGGAATTTCTTGAAGGAGAGAAGAGTTATAAAACCCAAAAAATTTCGAGGAATAAATAATTTATCTTCATTATTATTCTTTTAATTTTTTTAATTATAAAATACACACACACGTACTTATACTTATATATATATATATATGTTAAATAAATATAGAAATTAAAAGAAGTTTAAAAATCGGACTAAAGATGAAAGAAAAAGTCAAAACATGGGTGAAAATTGTAAATTTGTGATAGTTAAAGGGGTGTGTCAGGTGTTGACAAGTCCAAAAAAGAAGGATATGTTCTGTAAATATGCCATTTTCTGATTTTTGAGTGATGRAATGATGCCAACTTTGAGGCTTCTTATTGGCTCGTTCAGTCAACCAATAAGCCAAAAAAAATCAGGAACATATAGACAACGTTCCCCTCTACAGTTTTCATTCAAACTTTTTGAAATTTCGTTGAGAATCGGGAGAGAAATCGGAGCTCGAAAGTCCCCATCCGAAATCTTCGTTTTTTGTCGATTAAAGGTAAAATACTCAACTAAAATTCATGTTCTTTATATGTTTAGCTTTGTTTTTTAGTCCTCTATAGAACCCTAGTAGCCTTACGTTCCAGATTTGGTGTTTTATGGTTTGATTTTGAAGTTTAAAGTTTCGTTCGGTTTAGTTTAGAACTAAAACTTTAAATCAGAAAATGGAACTCATTTCTTGACGAAAAATTCGTGTTCTTTATGTCAAAGTGTTGGTAAAAATATTACCAAGAGTTTGATGCAAAAAGAATGAAGAAAAAATGTCAAGAAATGAGCCATTTTCAAGCTCAAAAAGCTTGAAAATGTGCAGCCATGGCTGCAGTCTTCGTCTTGGTTCATGGGCCATTGTTCTTGCTGGGTCAYGGGCTGTTGTTCTTGCTGGGTAACGGGCAGGTCGACCCAAACCAAGACCCSCGCCCGTTCCTACTAAAAAATAGGTAAGGACAGGATTCGAACCCGTGACTTCATGCAAAGCATCCAACGCCTTACCAGTAGGCTACGCAAGAACTTTGTCATTTTGTATGCGCTTATATTATTATTAATATGCACTAAATGTTTGAGTTTCAGAAATATAATTTTCTCTATAAAATTTTATGAAACTTTCATCAAGTTTATTTGTATTTTATAAAATGCAAATTTTGACCAAATTTTGATTATTTA
>NW_020201261.1:66055-67814 GCF_001531365.2 Cynara cardunculus var. scolymus | reverse complement strand
TGACTATAGTATGCATCTCAGGGTCAGGTAGTTCGAGGTTGGATAAGGGCAAAGGACACGCTTAGAGAGTTGCTAATTATCATCTTATTTTTAGTCTTTTGTCTAGCAGCGTTATGTCGATCTTTTGTAACTTAACCTGGTATAAGGTGGGTTAGAACTTAAGTTAATTTTTGGTTGATTCAAAAACTTCCGCTGTAAACGGTTTAAACGGTTTTATTTTAGTCGTCTTTTGGCGTATTTTTTTAGGAATTTGTTTCAGATTACGTAACATTTAAAAAAAAAAATGAGGGCGTTACAATATTCATTGACTTGAATAGTGTTAGTGAATAAAAGAGAACTGGAACTCATAAGTATTTTTCCCTATTACTCTTTTCAGGGATCTTTTTTAGTGAATTGATAAATTTTATTGAATATTAGAAAAGGGAAATATTTCAAGTCATCTATCAGTATTGGTTGACCTACTACATATAAGTTATACACTGAAAGTAAAGAAAGGAAAATGAAGATTTACAAGACAAAAAGAACTTCTAAATTAAGTCGATGAAGTTGATATACCCAGGTACAYCTTCTCCGAGCTTCTTGTGTCTCAGCATCTCTTTTCTGATCTTGCGTTCCATCACCTTTTGTTGATCCTCTCTCATTTATTTGTTGATAATCCCTTTTACATAACGAATTATAGTGTTTCTACTTATTCAGTTTTAGCGATCATCACTGAGTCTGTTTAGTGATCACTGAAACATGCATTGTAACTCTCYAGTGACTCTTAGACTTCAAGAAAACAAAACTCACACCAAATAACCTTCAGCAATGTCGAAGACAGATTCTATAGAAAAGAGACTAGTGCGTTCGTGATCTGAAATGACATTTAGTGATTACAAACTAGTCAGCATATGTGTGAATACGGCACAAGCCTCAGCGAATGCGGAAGAGACCTCCAGCGTCATCCCAGCATTCAATGATCAAATGAAGCTTACCATGCACGTTTGTTTTTKTCTTATCCTTCCACACACTAAGGACAAACCCATACCTTTTCTAGATCATAGTAATGTAAGGAGCTAATTAGTTGACTCTAGTGCTCACCAACTCTATGAAAAGATGTCTACTCATGAATAGACAAAAGGACTATTCACTATAGCAAAACATAAGCTTTCCTTCAAAAGCTTGACACGTGTTGTGTATCTTCTGAATTACAATTAATGCAATGGATAAAAATAGCCAAGAGTTCTCCACTCAGACAAAGAAGCAATTAGAATTTGTCTTTCTTATTCTAAGAAGCATACCCAATAAGACACCTCTATCTCTCTCTCTACTATCTCTAAAGAGAAAGAACCACTTTGTTGGTCCCTTGACGGTCTACAAGATCAGTACAACAGTTTGTAGGGGAGGGGATGAATACAAACACACTATTTTCAAATTTAAAATATATATTGATAAAGAAGATCAATACAGATTTTACAAGATTCTTTGCGGAAAGATAAAGTAATAAAAACCTATCTAAACAATCTTTGGTTACACACAAGTTCTTAGCAAATAAGAAAAGAAATGTTGTAGAGAAGATCCTTAAGCTAGAAAATGCTTAGAGAGAATTAGGTTATGAGAGTGAGTTGCACGCACTCTGCATGGAGAAGAAACACTTCTATTTATACCTTGTGCATTAAATGAACATTTAATGCAATATGGTAGGGTTAGAATGCATGTCAAGCCTTAAGAGGAAGACTTGTCCTTTGCTACAGTGAATAGTACAAAAAGCACTATTCAT
>NW_020201261.1:63353-64475 GCF_001531365.2 Cynara cardunculus var. scolymus | reverse complement strand
TGTCTCAACTTGGATTGCTAAATGGCTTGTCTGATCTCCATCCATCCGTTGTATCCATAACAGCCTAGGTAGGAAGGGTACTCGGTGATGGCATCGAGATGGTCCCTGGTGATAAGCATTGAGACCAGTGTTCCAYCGTCTTTTGAACGTCCGCTGATGCTGACGCTGATAATCGGGCGGGGATTGATTCTCTTCTTCAGCTTTGCTTCGCTCCATCGCTTGTCCTTTTCCACCAGCTTCAGGTTCTTTTCATGCTCAGCTTCTACAATAGAAAGAAGTTTAGCTTGGGCTTGGACAGCGTTCACCGTTTTCTTGGACTTTCTCTTGGGGAGGACCTTTGCAGCTAGTGACTTGGCCAGCTTCAAGCTGTCTTCAGTCTGCTTCTTTTGAAGATCTAGCTCTTCTTCAGCGCTCAATGCCTCGAGTCTTTCAGCTTCAGAAAGGAAGTCGAACTCCCCACCACTAGAGGTACGAAGAGGAATTTTTACTCTAGTCTGGTCGAGTGATTCCTTTAGCTGAGACATCTGCTGGTCGATAGGAGCACAGGAGACGGGGTGATCAGGTACCCACTCCAATCGACCGCAGGTTGTTGATGTAATATGAAGTTGATATTTTGAAGTAATCATTACCTGAGAGGTAGAATCTTCAAATAAAGGTTGTTGASGGATATTGAACAATACCTTCAAGTTTCCTTCTATAGCGACTGCCTTGCCTTTCGACTTGGGGTCATGGTTCCCTGATGAAGTTGATTCACCTTGCCTTTGCTCCCCCTGGGATGCAGAATCCCTGAGAGCAACTCCCTTGGTAACGGTTGATGGCTTCTGGTACTTGATGGTAAAGTCATCTTCATCATCATCGTCGTCATCGCCATCTAGATCACTTTCGGGGTCTGGAATGGTAGGTTCATCATCATCTTCATCATCATCATCACCAGCAACAGTGATARAAGGAGTGTCATCCCTAGGGATGGCATCGACATCCTCAGCTAGAGCAGCTTTGGTGGTCRGGATTACAGGAGCAGCAACTGCTTCAGCTTTAGGAGCTTCAGTTTCAGCTGCAACCGTAGCTGATACTGGACCAACAGCCTGAGAAGGAGTAGGAGCAGCATCGGATGATCCACCA
>NW_020201261.1:60971-62218 GCF_001531365.2 Cynara cardunculus var. scolymus | reverse complement strand
GGAGTTACCCTTGTCGTGGCCACCTGAGAAGAAGAGGTAGTGATGGACACAATAGAAGCTAGTGTCATATCACTGTCCCTCAGCTTATTATCCAGAATCCTGGATCCAAGCCTGAAAACCTGGAGGTTTCCTTCTRTGGCGTAATGATCTCTAAAGATCTTTGCATACACCATTGAAAGGAACCTGATGTAAGGCACCACCTTTTCTCGCTGGCGCTTGTTCAGCTTGAGCACCAGGTCATCGAAAATGACCGCAACATAATTTATATTGTGACGCTGAATCGCAGATACGCCTATGGTTAAGGCGATCCTAGAGGCCTGGTCCTGACCTCCAGTTTTTCTACCCATGCACTGATGAAATGAGAAAACAGGTATTGCCAGACAGCWGACATCCTATTCTTSTCAATCTTGGACAAGGAGTTCAGAAGGGCGTTGGAGTCCTTCTTCATTGACCACTGATAGCTAATGGCATTGAGAAACTCGATGATCTCGGCAGTGGTTGGTTTGCTGTTAAGGGGCCCTTGGGAAGGCGAAGAGTCGACCTGAGAGTGGTGAYGSCAAACTTCACTTCCATGCGGTTGAAGGTGAAGTTGATYTGCTCCGTTCGGCGTCCACGCTTGACCTCRACTTCAACAACTTCAACAGTGAACCAGAACTGCTGAAGAAGTTCTTTCACCATGATGGGCTCATGGTTGAGTGTGAAACCCAATGACGACTGCTTGAGGAAGTCACCCGCCTCTTGGTAGTCCACCTTGGATGAGGGTATCTCCAACAAAGCAATGTGGTTGTTGGCCTTGATGGAGATCTCATCAATTAAGAAGTTGACGTTCTTGGCGGCCATCTGTTTGTAACAATAAGAAATAGATCAAACAGTTTGTTAGTATGAACCAAGAGTTTTTGGGATAAGAATATAGAGAAAGTTTTTGAAACAAGTAAAAACTTCTTTTGAAAAATCCTTAAAGAAGATTTAGGGTTTTTCAAGTAGAATGTGTATCAATAAAAAAGATTATAACCAAGAAGGAGATGATTAAATAACCTTTGTTGTTTGATGTATTAAGGGAACAAGATTCTTAAAACATATTAAACACATTTCTTATAGCTAAAGATTAAGAAGAGAAATAAGAAGATATTGACCTTAGTTTGATGAAGAGAGAAAGTCAAATACTAGTTGGAAGGTTTGAGAGTTCTTGCTTTGGAGAAATCTTAGTAGAGGTTCATCTAAGAAATTTGAAAGCGTAAAGAGAAAAG
>NW_020201261.1:55714-57016 GCF_001531365.2 Cynara cardunculus var. scolymus | reverse complement strand
TTCAGATTTCCTAGTCCCTAAAGAGGAAGAAGCTTTACAAGCTGAAGGAATAGACCTTGATCTATTAGACTTGTTAGACTTCTTGGGAAGGGATGCCATGACAACTAATTTACCTTTTTCTTTGCACCCAGAACTCAAAGGTGTTCCTTCAAGGTGACTCTCAGTAAAAGAAGAAGACTGATAGGAAGAAGTGTTAGGAATATAAGAGACGAAGGTACCAAATTTGAGYATGGAACTGTCTGTAACACGTTCTTCCTGATCATAGGAGAATCCTAGACCAGTCGTTACCTTGGCGGGGATCTGAGAATTTATGATCTCAGAGGCCTTGATGGAAGCTTTGCACCACCCTTCAATGGTAGCTTTCTCGGCCTTGAGTTCAACGATTACTCACTCACGCTCAGCTATAGCCTTCTCACGTTCAACAGTGATGGCTTGGTTTACAATAACTTGATCTTTAAGATTTTYYTCGACTGAGGTCWGTTCTTTGATATTAGAATAGAAAATCTTYAATTACTCTTGAAGATCAACGTTAAGCATTTCTACTTTCGATTTGACATTGAGGGCATTGTAAAGGTCAACCGTCAGCGTATCCAGTGCAGAAAGACTGGAAGAAGAAGAGGGTTCATTCAGGGAACATACCTGAGAAATAGACGAGGTGGATGGCTCAGAGAAAGTAGWTGCTTCTGAAGAACCTTCATCTGCATCTATGGTGATCAAGCAGATATAGGCTGTATCCTCTTCATCTGACGACAATTCATCGGATGACTCAGCCTAGTCATGCTTTTTAGCAATAAGGCTTTTAGCCTTACGCTGGTTGTTCTTCATCTTCTTGTATTTCTTCTTCAGTTTTGAGTACTTTTCATCTTTAGTCCTGAATGAGGAAGGAGCTTTGGAGGATGGCGTCGCAGCCTTCTTCAATCTACATTCACATGTGTTAAAACCCAGATCTGACAATAGAACAATTTAATAAGGAAATTCAAGAGAAATTTGTAGAAGAAAAATATGAAATAGAAATCGACGGCGCTTTCTTTATTGAATTGAAAATTACAAACTCTCAAGAACCCTAATTGACTCTTATGAGATGTATCTGAATCTATGTGTTTACAATAAATTTTCTATTTGCTCTCRTACTATTTTCTTTACCTGAAACACTACTTATATAGGAAGTAATTCATGATAACTGAATAAGATAAGCATTATCCAAAATAGGATTAGCCTTATCCAGAATAGGATTCTGAAGATAGTCGTCTGAAGGACCAGAGGATAGACCGACCAGAGAGGCTCTGGTCCTCCAGAGGCTCT
>NW_020201261.1:8098-55044 GCF_001531365.2 Cynara cardunculus var. scolymus | reverse complement strand
AAAACAGTGCAAACAGTCTTATGACAAAGAAACTTTCATTGAACCGCAAGTTGAGTAGGAATTCAGCTTTAGAGCTTGATTCAATTGAAGATAACTTGAATAACCGAAGCAAACACCATAGTTATTGAGAACCGGAGAGAAGAATTAACATTTAAGCTTTATGACTTCAAGAAACAACAGGTCAATTCAAAGAAAAATGACAGAATTGTTGTTAATGCTTCTAAGGGAAAAACATGAAGGAATTTGCCATAAACATGTAGGATTGGTGATAACAGGCAAAAAAAAAACTTTAAGCTATTATGGATTCAAATCCACAAAAAGAAAGAAGATGAAAGAATACTCAAGATGTTGGCGATAAATATATGTTTGGCAAATAAAACGCCAATTGCCTTAGGCTGTGAGTACCATGAACTCTTGCTAAAACGCCTACGCGTAGATTTGACAAAATCAAGGTTCAATAAGTCGACTGACTCCAAGAAACTATATAGACCAAAAGATTCAAGATCAAAATAGGTTCGAATTCATCCAARAACAAATCCCTTAAAAGGAATTTGATTAAAACATTTAAACATATGATGAAAWYRGAGWTTTTGGGACCAAACTGCAGTCGAACAGGAAGCAGTTCATGAGAGTATTTTTCAAGAAAATTGAATCTACTGCCAGAAAGATCGTATCGATAGAAGTTAATCGATTTGGCTCTGATACCACTTGTTAAAACCCAGATCTGACAATAGAACAATTTAATAAGGAAATTCAAGAGAAATTTGTAGAAGAAAAAGATGAAATAGAAATCGACGACACTTTCTTTATTGAATTGAAAATTACAAACTCTCAAGAACCCYAATCGACTCTCATGAGATGTATCTGAATCTATGTGTTTACAATAAATTTTCTATTTGCTCTCGTACTATTTTCTTTACCTGAAACACTACTTATATAGGCAGTAATTCATGATAACTRAATAAGATAAGCATTATCCAAAATAGGATTAGCCTTATCCAGAATAGGATTCTGAAGATAGTCGTCTGAAGAACCAGAGGATAGATCGACCAAAGAGGCTCTGGTTCTTCTTATAGAGGCTCTGGTTCTTCTTACAGAGGCTCTGGTCGTCCATACTTGGTCGATTTARCACAKCGGCTAGTCTTCTTCCAGACTTAGACGTTTTGGCACAACAACATCTTCAGATGTTCCATCCTTAGCCCCGATTGCTAATAAAACTTTTTGAGATAATTATTAGGATCAATTTGATGCTAACAACATGCAAAATGTTCGGGCCGGTGACAGTTGTAGCAGACAGCTGAAGCCTTGTCTATTCTTTCAGACTTTGGCTTTTCTATAAGGGACAACTGAGGAGATCTGTGGAAGTTGCTCTTACTGGCGAACCTCCTGAATGACTTAGTCAGGAGTGCCAGGGACTCATCAAAATATGTTAAATCAGATTCTGGAATATCCTCAGAGATAGAAGAGTCTATCTCGGTGATARCAACAGAAAGAAGAGAAGAGACAAAAGGGGTAGAAGAAGTTTCAGCTGAAGAAGCTTCAGAGATCAAAGCCAAAGGACAACTTTTCATTTCCCTAKAATCTTTTACAAGATTCCTCTTTAGTTGACGAGATTGCTCATGGTTAAGCAGAATCCCGTATAAAGTAGAAAGAGAAAGAGTGAACATGTCATTGGACATCTTGAGTCACATGGAAAAGGTGTCCCAAGACTTAGGGAATATTCCCTGCCGACAACCCTAAGGTCAATAAGAAGGCAGTCAAATCTTTGATGTACTTCAGACAGCGTGTGTCCTACACGGATTTAGAAGTTTTGAGCTGCATCACTGAATGATAAATCTCATCAGGAAGAGACATAGCTATTATAGACCGGGTGCGTGTGTCTATAGCTATTTTCTTCTTGTCCTCATCACTCCATTGATGTGGGAGTTTTGGAATCTGCCATTCAGGAATCGCGGCAGTCGTAGATGTTGCTGGAACAGTTAGAATAATAGCAAATGGAATATATGGTCCATTTTCTATGTAATGTGGAATTTCAGGATCCACACCTTCAAGAAAGAGGGACATCCGGTTCTTCCAGAGACTAAAATTGTCACGGACAAACCGGGGAGGTTTGGCAAGAGAGCCATTGTGTTGTGTGTGTGAGTTTGTAATTTGCAAAGCCATTTGTAAGAAGTAAAGTTATCAGAGGAGAGAGATAAACTAATACAGAAAACATCTTAAACAGAAAGAGAGAAGAAAAACACTGCTCTGATACCACTTGTAGAAGGGGGGGATGAATACAAACACACTATTTTCAAATTTAAAATATATATTGATAAAGAAGATCAATACAGATTTTACAAGATTGTTTGCGGAAAGATAAGGTAATAAAAACCTATCTAAACAATCTTTGGTCACACACAAGTTCTTAGCAAATAAGAAAGAAATGATGTAGAGAAGATCCTTAAGCTAGAAAATGCTTAGAGAGAATTAGGTTATGAGAGTGAGTTGCGAGCAATCTACATGGAGAAGAAACACTTTATTTATACCCAGTGCATTAAATGAACATTTAATGCAATATGGTAGGGTTAGAGTGCGTGTCAAGCCTTAAAAGGAAGGCTTGTCCTTTGCTACAGTGAAAGGTACAAAAAAGCACTATTCATGAGCAGACATCCTTACCTAAAGTTGGTGGAAATGGAGTCGACTAGTTGGCTCCATACCGTACCAACGTTTATAAGGGTATGGGTTTATCCGTTATGTGCATAAGGACAAGACAACAACAGTCGTGCTAAGCAAGCTTCCTTTGATTGCTGAGTGCTGGAATGACCTGAAGGACTCTTTAGCATTCGCTGAGGCTTGAGCAGTCTTCACACATTTGTAGACAGGCTTGTAATCACTGAGTACCACTTCAGATCACGTACTCGCCAGTCTCTAATGTTCAATTTCAGTCTTCGACTTTAGCTGAAGGTTCTTTGGTGTGAGTGTTGTCTTCTTGAAGTAAATATTGTCTCTGATTACAATACGAGTTCTTCAGCGATCACTGAACAGGCTCAGTGATGATCGCTGGAACTGAAAAGACAGAAACATAAATACAACGTATAAGTGAAAAGGCATTATCATCAAATCCCTGATAGAGAGGATCAACACACTTCAAGCAAGTCAAGAACACATTTCCATGTCTTAATCTCTTATAGAAAATCTCTTTTATTTGCTAAGTGTATTTGTGTGTACCTCTAGATTCTTTAGATAGGTTTTCTTTACCTTATCTTTTCCGCAAACAATCTGCAAAAAAATTGTATTAATCCTTCTTTATCAATATATAATTTTAAAAGTGAGAGCTTATGTGTTTGAATTCATCTTCCCCCCCTACAAATTGTTACCTATAAACTCTTGTAGATTCAGCTCGGACCAACACCTCTCCATAGATGTCATTATCTAACCAAGTTCTTAGACACTCTTGATGATCGATCAGACATAGGTGGAACTCAGATACTGGCTGGAACCTGTATTTGCCATCATAATAGATGAATATGAGTTCAAACTCAGGCTTCACGTGCACAGTGTTTGTTAGACTCCAACTTGTGAAAGTGTAAGTAAGAAGTCTCTTACTCTAGTGAATAGGACTTAGTCTAGTGAAGCTATCTGGACTAAGAGTTCTCATGAAGAAGTTCAAGAACCAGAGCTCTTAGTCAAAGAGTGAAGGTTCCATTCATACAGAGCCCGCGCTCTATCCCCATGGACGATCAAGCCTTATGCGCCAAAAAGCAAAAGCGTTTGACACAAAGCTACAACTCCAAGACCAAGAGCCTTTGCATAGTACATGCAGAGCCTCTGCATAGTACATGCAGAGCCTCTGCATGTGCAGAGCCTCTGCATAGTACATGCAGAGCTTCTGTATAGTTCATGCAGAGCTTCTGGTAACATTATCCATGGAACACGCATGCAAGCCTACACATTCTCGCAAGCGTCTAACTGTTTTGAGGTAGCTTGACCTAGTCTGCTCCGCTTTTCAAGGGAAGTAAAAAATAAGGATGTAGACTCGTCAGCTCAGAGTTTCAAGCCTATTTTATAGCATAGTTGTTAGACCTAGGCGTATATAAGGAGGCTTCTTCCTCTGGTTCAAATTACCTGAGAGTGCCGACTTATACTATACCAGTTTATTGTGAGATTACGTTTTATTTGATTGTTCTTTACTTTCATCAAATAAAAGCATGCGACATATTCAAGTCGTTTCATCTTTCTTATTTACACTTTGAATATTTCGATTAATCATCTATGATACACTGTTTGTTTTCATTATTTTTATTCATAAACTGTGTTTTCTGCAAATTAAGAGTATCTGGGTTCCAACAATTGGTATCAGAGCCTGCTAATCAAATTCATTGATTAGTCGATCGATATCCGTCTGGATTCTACTCTTAATTCTTTTTGATTATTCGTTTTAAAAAGGAATTTCAATCCTATTTTTCTCCATTTAAAACATTTGCTTTTACGTAATCTGGAATTTTTTTTTGTCATTCAACTTTCTCATCAATCTTCTTCTAAAAAAAATTAATCAAAAATGTCGTCTCAATCATGGAACTCCATGTATAGTGCCGGTTCATTGACCAAACCTCCGACTCTCATTAGGGAAGAATATCCCCAATGGAAAATTCAGATGATAAATTTTTATGAGGGTCTTGACCTCGAACTGTACGAGTCAATTTTAAATGGCCCTTATGTCCCTACCACCATTATTCCTCGTATTCCTGCTGCTGATGATACGGTTGAAGTACCTGCTAGGCGAGTACCCAAACTTCGTCGTGACTGGAACGATGAGGACGAACGCAGAGTGGAGGTGGATCAAAAAGCCAAAAGGCTTTTGATCATGGCACTTTCCAATGAGATTTTTCAATCTCTTGATGCGTGTGACTCTGCCAAGGATCTATGGGATCAACTGGCAAACCAGTTGGAAGGAGGTATAAAGATGAAGAAAAACCGTCGTGCTTAATGCTTTAACGAGTACAACAGCTTTCAGGCGCTTCCCAGTGAGTCTTTAGAACAGACTTATCACAGGTTCAATATTCTGATTAATAAATGTCACAAATGTGATGTGATTAGAACTCAAGAGGAGAACAAAGTGCTCTTCTTGAGGAGATTGAATGCAGAATGGGGAAACCTAATGATGTCTCTCCAAGAGAATCAAGATCAGGAGCAATGGACATTGCACGACGTATATGGGACTCTGCAAGCTTAAGAGCAAGAGGTGTAGAAAGCCAAGGTCGCTCTGGGTCGACCTCTGGCTCTTGTCTCTGATTCAAAAGAGACAGGATCTTACCAACCACACAGAGAGCGAAGATTCAAAGAGGAAAGGAGGAAGGGAAAGAAGGCTCTCATCATGGAGAGTGATGAAGAAGATAGAACTTCTAGCTCTAAAGATGATGATATTAGTGCCTTTGCACAATCCTTGACCCTGATCACCAAGGAATTCCAAAGGAAGTTTGGGAAGAAGGTCTTCGAAAAGCGAGGAAGACAGAGTGATCGCAGTAGAGGCAGAGCTTTCGAAGGAAGGAACCCTCCCTCTGTTTTAAACAAGAAGGAGGAAGAGCCATCAGACCAGAAGAAGCAAGGTGTTCGATGTTTCAGATGCGGCAAAATGGGGCACTACTCCAAAGGGTGCAGAGGCCCTTTGGTGAAAGACGAATTGTACTACAAGAACAAGTACAAGTACAAGCGATCACAAAGGAGCCTTATGGCTGAACAGAAGAACTGGGTCTCTGTCGAGAATGACAGAGAAGAGTTTGGATCTGACTCTGACTCACAGGTATGTTCCATCTCTGGCTATTCTCACTCTGACCTGGAAGAAAGTATCTCTGCTTTGACAAATGATTTCGTCAACCTACAACAAAAGCTCTCTGTCGAAAAATCCAAAAGAAAATCTTTGGAAAAAGAAAAATTATTTTTTGAACGTGAGACAGAGCTGCTAACTGTAGAGAAACAAGTGTTATCAGTGGAAAATGAAAAACTTATACAAACAAAACAATCCACTGAAACAAGTCTTAAATCAGAGTGCTTAGAATTAAAAGCGGTAATAAAGAAGAAAGAAACAGAGCTTTTAGAAAAGAAACATGACAAATTAAACTCTGAGGCCCGCAAAGACTATTTTCAAAAAGTAAAGGAGTTCTTACACTAGAGCTTACAAAGAAAAGAGCTCTTGATCAAGAAATATCAAGATGCTCAGCAGGTGTATGAAAAAGTAAATTCTCAACAGTATAGAGAAGGGATAGGTTACACAGACCTAGACCTCTCCTGGAAGAAGAAAACTACTCTTGAATCCGTGTTTAGATTAGGCGAAAAACAAAAACCAGATTTTCCTATTTTGTATACAGCTTCACCTTTCAAAAGATGTAGGCATGAAAGTGGAGCCAAAACTCAAAGGTTGAAATTTAAAAATATCTCTTATTCTTCAAAATATATGCCTCAAGTCGATTTAAAAAGCATACAGAAGACAAACGAGATTTTTTACTTTGGCTCTACAAATCTCGAACATCTTAAGACTGAGAGTGAGGTTGTCAAACCTGAACCAGATGAAATCAAGAGTTCATCCAGAGGAAATTTTCTTAAAACTCTGGATCCAAAATTATTGGATGACTTCACAGAAACGATAAGACAGGTTTTCGAGCAAGATTTGCTTGAGGCCTTGAATTATCCTCCTAAAGGTCATGCAGATTCTTCTGAGTGTAACTCCTTGGATACTTTTGAAAGTTCCACAAAACAAAAGATGGAAGAAGCTTCTAGCTCATGCAAACGAGAATCTCAAGTTCTTAATGATACCTCTGTATTTCGATATTCACACAAGGATTTTCTTGACTCTGACTCTGAGTCAGAGGTGGACTCGTGTAACGAGCAAGTTGAGACGGAGATTGTAGCCAAAGAACTAGAGGTTGCAAAACCTCCTATTGAGAAAAAGATTCTCCTAGGTTCTAGCCGTGTAAGCATGACAACGAGTGCTAAATCCGCTCCCATGTTTGAATACAGGGCAAAGAGTACAAAGTCTGTTTCTTCTGCATTGAAGGGCTCAATTTCTAAATCTAAGCCAATTAAGTTCACTCCAGAACAAAAGAGAAAATCCGTTGCATGCTCTAATGTTAATTCCTCTGTTTCAGAGAGGCTTCTGAAGGCCAAAGGAGTAGGAAAGAAGAAAACTGAGAAGATTCATTCATTGTCAAAACAATCAGATCTATAAGAAGTTTGTTAGAACTACCAATGCTAGGATTGGTTGTAATAATATGATCTTCAAATCTAATAAATAATTTTGCCATTCAAAATGTGTTCATAATTATGAATGTTTCTCTCTGATGCGTAAGTTAAAGCAGCATTTCTCTGACCCTAACTGTATTCTCTCTGGGTTATCAAGGATGAAATACAAGAAGACCCAGAAGAGAAAGAAGGCTCCTAAAGCCAAGTCTGGTAATTCAGGTGATGAGACGAAGCCTCTCCCTAAGCCTAAAAAGCTATCTTCTATCCCTAATCATCGAGGACCCATTATGAAATGGTATCTCGACTTTGGATGCTCGAGACACATGACCGGCAGTAAGAGGTTGCTCTCCTCATATAGAGAGAACATTGGAGGAAAAGTAACCTTTGGGGATAACGTGCAAGGAGAGATAAAGGGATATGGTGATCTTCTACAAGGTAAGGTTTCTGTCTCTAAGGTTTCTTATGTCTCTGGGCTAAAACATAATCTTTTGAGCATAAGTCAACAATGTGATTCTGGCTACAATGTCAAGTTCCAAAAGGAAACTTTCTTCATTATGTTAGAATCAGGTCAGGAGTTGTTAAGAGCCAAAAGAAAGGGAAATATATATCTCATGAACTTCTCCCCAAGAGATAATTCAGAGACTCTTTGTCTCGTGTCTTGCAAGTGTGAAGAACCTTGGCTCTTTTATCACAAGCTATCTCACCTAAATTTCCAAAATATAGAGAAGCTTGTGAAGAATAATCTGGTTGACGGACTTCCTGCCATAAAGTTTGAAAAGGACCATATCTGCTCTGCATGTGAAATGGGAAAGCTCAAAAGAGTATCCCACAAAACAAAGACAGATGTGTCCTATGTCAGACCTCTGCATATGCTTCATGTGGATCTTTGTGGTCCAATCTTTTTGTAGAGCTTGTCTAGTAAGAAGTATATCCTAGTCTTAATTGATGAATACTCACGATATACTTGGATTGAGTTTGTAAGGTAGAAATCAGATGTCCCAAGGCTACTAATCAAGCTGATGATCAAGATTCAAGTTCTTCTACAAAGCAAAATTCAAAACCGGAGAAGTGATAATGGAACAGAGTTTAAGAACGCAAAGATTAATGCGTCCTTAGACAAGGAGAGCATAACTCAGAACTTTTCTGCAACAAGAACACCACAACAAAATAGTGTTGTAGAAAGAAAGAATCGTACTCTGGTCGAAGCAACAAGGACTTCGCTAGCAAGCTCTGGTCTTCCAACCCATTTTTGGGCTGAAGCCATCTCGACCGCTTGCTTTATTCAAAATAGAGAAACGGTGGTAAAGAGGCATATAAATTAATCAACCAAAGAAAGCCTAATGTTAAATTTTTACATGTCGTTGGTTGCAGATGCTTCATTCTAAATGATCGTGATCATCTTGGAAAATTTGATAAGAAGGCCAATGTAGGAAAGTTCCTTGGTTACTCCACAAAAGCCAAGGCATACAGAGTCTTCAATCAACGAACCAAGACAGTCATGGAAAGCATCAACGTCTTGTTCGACGATAAAGAACATGTGACTTCAGAGGACCTCAGCTCTGTACTCGAGCTTAACAATCAGACTTCCAATTCTCAAATGAGGTCAAGGGAATTGGAACTCAAGATATTATTTGAAGACTTCTATGGCGATGAAGACATCTCTGTACGTGCACCAAGAAATGAATCTGCGCGTGTAAGTGAAGAACCACAAACTACAAGTACATTTGACTCTGGTCCTTCATACACCTCTGCTTCCTCTGGTGATCTTGTGAATCCACAACTAGAGCAAACAAGCTCTGCATCAGAGCCCAGTTCCACAGAGCCAGAGCACAATACCTTTGGTTCTTCACCTGGCTCCTCTGTACCATCAAGTCGAGGGGGAGTGTTAGATCATAATCACACAGAGCCTCTGTATGTACTATACAGATCCTCTGCTTCAAAAGTTGTATGATTTTAGGACAGAGCCTCTGTATGTACAATATAAAGCCTCTTCCTCTAAACATAACAAGTTTTCTAAACAGAGGACGTGTATAGTCCAACCTTGAGTAATTGTATGAGATCCTAAGATATGTTATTTTTCTCTTCATGTAGTACTCTGGGTTCTTTTCAAATTATTTAAGCAATCTATTCACAGTACCTCTGTACTCCAATACAGAGCTTCTGTCTAATGGTTGTTATTTTACACAAACCAGAGTATATACACTTCTTAAATTTGTTTTGAAAATTTAAAATATATTATTTTATTAAAAAGGTGTACGGTTCTTATTTTTAAAATACTTTTTAAATAGTTGTCATTTAACTAAGCATCACCGCCTGTATGCTTAATTTTTCAAACCCGAGAGGCGCCACTTGGAGCTGGCAGTCCACGTGGCAATCCCCCACAGGCTGTGAGAAAAACCGCTTCAGTTTTTCTGACGATTGGGGCGCATTCACTCGAGTGTTTATTTCTTTTCCTATTTAAACAATTTATTTTCCCCAATTTCTTTTTTACGCTTACAAAGATTTACAAAAGAACTCGTTGTATTCAACGCTCCAACCGCCATTGATTCTCCTTCAAGATTTCAAACTAGTTTCTGGAACTACAATCTGTCAAGGAATCTTCATCTCGTTCGTCAAGTAAGTCAAACAAACCCTTTCCACAACCTATTTTAAGAATCAAGAACCGATTCTTGAAAACCCTAGTTTTCAAAAACCTTCTTTTTCACCAAGAACCTACAACAATGTTGTATTCAGAATCTGGAAACTCGCAAACCCACACCACAACCCTGAAAACCGTTGAGGAAACCAGTCAAAACTTGGTTCCTCTTCCACTCAAGCCAAATAACCACGCCCTTCAACGGTCTCACCAAAACTTTGACCAAAAATACTACCCAGTTATAGACATCCTTCAACATCACTTTTTGAACCCCGCATTGACGAACACCGATGACCTTGTTGGAGAATTTTATGTCTCATCTTCAAAGGAGTTCTTCAATGTTCGTATTTCGAGGTCCCTATTTTCCTGCGTTCTTCAAATACCCACAAAAACGGACCTAGGGCTTAATGAGTATGCCCCTCTCCCATCTGGGGATGAAATCGTTGCTTTCCTGAAATTCTTGGGGTACAACAAAGCTATCCAGTGCCCGTCGCAATACCGTCGCCAATACCGTCGCCAATACCTGCCCCCAATGTGGAACAACATGTTCACATTGGTCAATTGATCACTGACAGGGAAGATTGGGAGCTTAGACATGTGCTCCAAAAACATTCTCCAGATTCTATACAGAATCTTCTTCAATCTGTCCTTGGATTACTCCTTGATACTCTATACAGAATTCAAGGCTACCGTGGCCAAGAAATGCCAAGAGGAGGCCAAAGGAAAGGAATTGCCATCTCTGTTGTTTCCTTGCTTCTTGGGTCTTCTCCTAAGGCCTGTTCTCGACGACAAAAATATAGACATGGGTCGTCTTCCAATGCACAAAGTGAACGTGCTCACCCACTACAAGCCTACCGTCAATAAAGAGGGCTACGCGTCTAAACGACCCATTTCTTCAAGCTATTTGCTTATATGAAGATGAGGGAGGTAAGAAGAGCGTACATACATGCATACGAGGAACTAGAACCAGTGCCTCAAACCCCAGAAAGTATAGGAGTAGCCGAAGAGGAAAAGAGAATAGAAGACACTTTAAGGCCTCAGGCAGAGGAGGAGGATGAGGTAAGGATGGAAAAAGAGAGAGAGAAATAAAGAAAGAAAGAGGAAGGAAGAGGAGGATCGTGCAGAGCAAGCCAGACTGGCAGAACTTGCTCGTGTGCAAGAAGAAAAAGAGCGAGTAGAGAGAGCTCGACAGGCAGAGATTGCTCGCTTCAAGGAGGAGGCAAGACTCATAGCAGAGGAAGAATCCAATCAAGGCTTGGAGCAATCATTTAGCTCTAACCAAGAGGATGACCAAGAGCACTTCGATGCTGCTGCTGGGTCATATACTTCAAGTGATGAGAGTGAAGAGAAAGAAGAAGAAAGTGAGGAGAGTTAAGAAGAAGAAGAAGAAGAAGAAGAAGAAGGAGAAGAGGGAGGAGGTGTAGAAGCTGCTCTGCCTCAGGGCGAGCCAGAGCAGCCTAGGGTAAATAGGCACATATGTTTCAATACCCTAACTCCCAGTGCAAACACATCATCTGACTCCGGTGGTCGAGACATGGAGGTTATTGAAACAGAGGTGAACACCTCGAACCTTAACCTGCCTAACCAACCAGAGGTCGCATCTGCCTCTAGTTATGAAAGCCAAAGGGAAACCACACCTCAGGGAACAACCTCTCAAAAGGGTGCAAGCTTTGAAAGAATAAGTGATATGTCTCCCCATATCACGCAACTATCCCCCATAGAGGAATTCGTTTCCTCTACACATAGAGTTTCCCCACGTTGTTCAGAGCAAGGATTAGGTGCACAAGACATGGAGGTTCTCAACCAACCTTCTTGTCCACTCATGGAGAGTCCTCTGACTGGCTCTGAACCTTCCTTGGATACTCTTCATGACAAAACAACAGTAGTGGATTCTCCTCAAGGAGAACCACAAAGATCTGCTGAAAATCCTTCCTCGACCAACATCCATCAAGTCGACCAAGAAGGTGTCCTTGGAACAAAGACTAAATCTGGCCTATGTGTTGAGCCAGAGGTTACACAAACAGCCTATGCCACAAGGGAAGAGTTGCAATCCCTTGCCATATCTTTGCTGTGCTCCTTGGAGGAGCTAAAACTCATCATGGCCCGTGCAGAGTCGTTACATTTTGCATCTGCTCTGGATGAGATACATCACTTGAATCTTCGATGAATGCCTCTCGTCTCGTTCAGGAATTGACAGTGCAAATTGCAGTGGCCTTGCAAAGAGTCATAGCATCCATGCAGAGGGGTGAAGCGTCCACTTCTCATGACGCCCAGGCGATCATCCCTCTCAATGTACCTGTCGATTATGTCACTCAGGGCGCCATGAATGCTCTGGGTGACAGACTTCTACAGAAGCTGGCGAGTTTCACATTAGAATTCAACAGCAAAGCCACAGAGGCAACAGACTCAATCAGACGTTCTCTGGCTGCCTTCAACTACCGCACGGACATGGAGATCCAACGCTTTGCGGACGCAGCAGAAGAGCTCCTTAAGCTTTTTGAGGCAAAAATCAAGTCATTGCCCCAAGCAGAGGAGCAATGACCAAAAAGAAGAATGGACCCCTCTCCATGTGCCGAGGCGTCGAAGAGAAGAAGACTTGACGATGATGAGGACCCAGACCTGTCTGGTCCTCAAAATCGTCAAGAGGGGAAGAAACAGTCCGCCGCTCCAAGTATTACACAAAAGACTGGCCCCTGCCCCAACTACCTCTGCCCCATGCCAACCAGCACAAGATTCTTCAAGGTAGAGGGCATAAAGTCAACCAATGCAAGAGCAAGCAGAGGCGCTTCGAAAGGGAAAGATGCCCATGGCAAGCAAAGGCGCTTCGAGATGTGATTGATCTCCTATCCGTCTACGACTCATCTGATTCAGAACTGGCTCCGTCTTCCTCAATCGAGTATGCCATGGACACAGCTGCTCCAACACGAAGACAAGAAGAAGAGGTAGTAGCAGTGAATGTTGCCAATCCATCGCTATGGCCATTCCTGTTGTCGTACCTCTTGAAAACGTAACAGTTGCTACTCTTCCACCACCAAAGAACACACATAGAGCTAGGGTTCCTGCTCAAGGGACCAGAGTGGTCACTCCGGCTATGAGGCAGAGGGTCCTGTCAAACCAACCAGAGCAGAAGAAGAAGGCGCAAGCAGCAGGCCAAAAAGAAAGCATCCCTCTGATCGAGTTCAAAGGATCAAGGAAAGCATGGACGCAATGTTTACACGGACACCCCTTGACAAGCCAATAAAAGACAAGGCCGACAGTGAGGACATCTAACAATTTCTCTACAACCTGCGAGAAGAGACACCGGTCATCAAGATCAGTCTTCATCTAATGGTCCAAGAGAATATCAAGCAGAGGTTCCTAAATCGCTACACACAGCCTATCTCTGCAATTCACTTCGTCAATGGAATCAAGCAAGTCATCAACATCAAGAAACGTACCTTTACGCATAACCAGATCGTCTTCCATGAGTATACGATGGAGAGATCTCACGGACAGATCTACAGGTTCACAGATTGTGATCTTATAAATCTAAATTCGTGGGATCTTTTATCTCTGTATTACTTCACGAATCATAAAAAGGATAAGGGGCTTAAATATGATGTGGCCAACTCTGCTATACGACAAACGATGATAGACCTACTCGACTTCAGATGGAAGTTTGATTTTCAACTAGCTCTGGATCTGGGAGTGAATCAATTGACTGTCGCTGCACCAAACGAAGATCAGCAGGGCATCAATAGCATCCCCTCTTGGACTGTGTTGGTGGAAACAGAGGTGGGAGTGGTATTTTGAAATGCGCAACAAAAGAAGATATTTTTTCAAGATAACTAGAACTAAAAGTATTCAAAGTCTACCCTGTGCTACATTAGAGATAACCTAGTCAGGAGCAGAGACAACTCCCCAGAAGCAAAGGAAAGGGCAAAAATCATCCTAAGGTCAATACACAACATGCTAGAGTTTCGTGAACATCTTAGGAGGTTCATTAAACTTCACAACATTTAGACCTTATTTTTGTAAGTTTTTTTTTCTATCTATTAAATGAATGTAATTTCCATTCAATCGTATTGTACTTTTTAGATAGTGAATGTAAAACAGAGGTTCCTTTTAACCTCTAGCTTCGACTAGAGTTTTGTTTTGTAATTCAAGTAAGAGCCTACCTTATTTACACTTGGGGGAGATTGTTAGACTCCAACTTGTGAAAGTGTAAGTAAGAAGTCTCTTACTCTAGTCAATAGGACTTAGCCTAGTGAAGCTGTTTGGACTAAGAGCTCTCATGCAAAAGTTCAAGAACCAGAGCTCTTACTCAAAGAGTGAAGGTTCCATTCATACATAGCCCACACTGTACCCTATGGACGATCAAGTCTTATGCGCCAAAAAGCATAAGCGCTTGACACAAAGCTACAACTCCAAGACCCAGAGCCTCTGCATATGCAGAACCTCTGCATAGTACATGTAGAGCTTCTGTATAGTTCATGCAGAGCTTCTGGTTACTTTCTCAATGCAACAGCGTGCAAGCCCAGACATTCTCGTAAGCGTCTAACTGTTTTGAGCCGACTTGACCTAGTCTTCTCCGCTTTTCAAGGGAAGTCAAAGATAAGGATGCAGACTCGTCAACTCAGAGTTTCAAGCCAATTTTATAGAATAGTTGTTAGACCTAGGCATATATAAGGAGGCTTCCTCCTCAGGTTCAAATTACCTGAGAGTGCCAACTTATACTATACCAGTTTATTGTGAGATTACGTTTTATTTGATTGTTCTTTACTTTCATCAAATAAAAGCATTCGACATATTCAAGTATTTTCATCGTTCTTATTTACACTTTGAATATTTCGATTAATCATCTGTGATACACTGTTTCTTTTCATTATTATTATTCATAAACTGTGTTTTCTACAAATTAAGAGTACCTGGGTTCCAACAGTGTTGGGTGTATAGGGATCCTTCACTGGCAATGTCAGGTTCAGCTTTGAGATATTCGGCTTCTTTCTATCCTTCAGGGTTTCATCCAAGGAGAATTGTGTCTTGTGTTCGTTCCTTTGGGTTGGTCGATCTTTAGGATCTGAAAGGTGTTTTCTTCTAGAGAGAGGCTTCTCTAGAAAAGCAGGGACATCAACTATATTAGACACCTTCTTGAATAACTCATTCAGGATGTCTTCAATTATCGGCCTATGCTTTGAATTTGATCACCAAATAGCCTGTCGAATCTCCAGCCATTCATCGAAACGGTACTGCCTGAGGTAAGAAGGGTACTCGGTGACAGCTTCTTGGTTCTCTCTGAAGATGACCAAAGAAATGAGAAGTCCACCTTCCTTCGTCCATCCGCTGTTGGTGACGTTTGAGATCCTGTGGGGATTTATTCTTTTCTTGATCCTTTCATTGTACCACTTCAGGTCACGATTTTTTAGCGTCAKCGCCCTTTGATGTTCTTATTCATCTTGTGACAACAACTGGGCCTGAGCTTTGACTGGATCCTTTTTCTTCAACTTCTCTTCATCCAAAGCTTAAATAACATAAACTTGTGTAGCTTTAGATTGTCCTTCTTCTGTTGTCGTTGTATGCATAGTTCTTCTTTGGCTTTTAGGGATTCTTCACATTCAACATCAGTGAGGAAGTCGAACTCACCACAACCAGAGGTACGAAGAGGAATATTTACTCTGGTTTGGTCATGCTAACTCTTCAGCTAAGTCATTCTTTGGTCGTTAGCAGCTCCAGATGTTGGAATATTAGTTATCCTTTCATCAGGAGGACCACAAGGGATTGTTGGTATAATGAGTAGAAGAGTGGAGGCTTCAGATTCTTGAGAAAAGGGTACAAACCTAGAGATTTGTACAACCCTTGTTGGATCAATCACCTTGAAGATAATGGGGAGGTTGCATTCTTCATTCATTCCTTTATTAACAGAGGAGTGCTGGTTCCTTGAGGTTCTCTCCCCCTAGGAAGTTGGTTCCCTTAGGGAGACACCCTTCTAAGTCGGTCTTGGATGATATTGGCTGGTGAAGTCGTCATCATTGTCGTCTTCATCATCATCATCGTCTCCAAGATCGTGTCGAGCATTAGGTAGGAGAAGTTCTTCATCCTCCTCATCATCTTCATGATCACTTTCCTCATCAGGAGAAATAGCAACAGCATCACTAGCGTTCTCCTCTTTATCATTATCAAGATAGGAGGTGAGATCATCAAGATGCAAGCAGATGTCTTTGACTTGTTGCTCAAGGTTGGAGAGAGCCTAAGCTTACATGAGGTTTAAGTCAGCCATATTAGAAAATAAAGGTTAGGGTAAAGGTATTGTACCTAAGGGGTTCTCTGCGTCATTTGAAGGATTGACACTGGTGTTTGCACATGTAACTTCCTAAGGAGAGGCAACAAGTATCTGAGGTACCTCAAGAGG
The DNA here is from genome assembly GCF_001531365.2 of Cynara cardunculus var. scolymus. Classification (NCBI taxonomy): domain Eukaryota; kingdom Viridiplantae; phylum Streptophyta; class Magnoliopsida; order Asterales; family Asteraceae; genus Cynara; species Cynara cardunculus. The sequence goes on along the minus strand of NW_020201261.1, from coordinate 38,803 downwards.
AGCGACCTCAGGTCCAGTGGTGAGTATTTCATCACCAGTGGGGATACCCATTGATGGATCATCAACACATTTGGTAGAGACCAAAGAACATGGAGAAGAAAGAACGACTGAGATAGAGAGTGGGTGTTCAGTAGTGGCAATGTTGCTATTCACTTGTACGACAGTGTCTGAAGATAGCACTGAAGAGCTAGAGATGGGTAGAGAGAGCGTCTTGGAGGTAAGGCTTGTTTCAATGACTGAGACCTATTGAGCGTCTTGGCCTTCAATTAAGGACCAAGATTGGCTTGAGATTTTGTCCTCTTAGAGGATAAGGTGGTGGTGGTTGGGATAGACTGAGGGGGTTTGTCTTAGTCATAGCCACCGTTGGAAGAGAAAAAGTAGAAGAGGAAGTGGGAAGGGAAGAAGCGCCATTGGCAATCTCCAACATTGGACCAAAGAGGCCAATATATGTTGGTTTAAACTTGTGGTCTATAATCCTAGACCCAAGCCTACAGGTTAGCATATTACCGTCAGCAGGGTAACTATTGGCGAAGATTTTTTTGAAGACCATGCAGAGGAACCTGGTGTAAGGCACCACCTTCTCACGCTAGCGCTTGTTCAGCTTCAGCACCAGGTCATCGAATATCAACTGGGCATAGTTGACCTTCAGATGCCTGATCATTGAGACACCAATGTTGAGGGCGACGCATGAGACCTGGTCCTGACCATCTATCTTCCTGCCCATGCACTATATGAAGTGAAAAATTAAGTATTATCACACCATAAACATGCGGTTCTTCTCGATTATCGTCAACAACTTGATCGACTTACTAGAATCATTCTTCATTGGCCAATTGTAGTCAATGTCATCAAGAGTCTTGATGATTTGTTCAATTTCTGGCTCCTTGGTGAATGATAGAGTCTTGGGGAGGTGATGGTCAGTTTTGACGGTTGGGACGCCAAAACTGCTAGTCATCCGGTTGAAGGTTAAGGAGATCTTCTCTACCGGGTTCCCAGCTTTGTCTTTTTTTTCCTTAGCTTTAGCAGTGAACCAAAACTGTTGAAGGAATTCCTTGACCATTATTGGCTCAAAAGAGAGGGAGTGGCCTAGCACAAAGTTATTGAGGAACCTGGTTGTGTCTGCAAAATGGGGTTTGTTGGCAGGTATTTTGAGTAAGCTAGCGTGGTTTTTTGGCTTGAACGAGATCCCGTCTATAGAGAAGTTGACGTTCTTAGCAGCCATTTCTGTAAAAAGAAAGTAATAACAGAAAGGAAGAAGTAACAAAGAAGTTGTTAGATAAGAACTATATAAAAAAGTTTTGAAAGAAAAACTTCTTTTGAAAAATCCAGAACGAGTTTAGGGTTTGTCAAGTAGATTAGTATTCAGAAACTTAGATTAAGATCAAGAATAAGAATAAGAATGATTCTTTAATCTGTTTGTTTGTATTAAAGAAAAAGAAGAATGTTCTTAAACATCACACAATGTTTCGAAGAAGAAGAAGAACAACCAAGTAGAAGATTACCAACCTGTTTCGTTTAGTGAGAAAGGAAAAACGATTTGAAGGATTTGGAAGTTCTTGAGAGTTCTTGCTTGTTGAAAATGTTTAGAGCAGAAGTTCTTGAGAGTTTTTGTAAACGTAAAGAGAAATATGAGAGGATATCTCATGTATTTATAGGTAGAATGAGAGAGAAAGAAGAGAGAGGGAAAAACGACTCTTCGAAAAGATGGGCAATAATAAAAAAACTTTGCATGTCACCATCCCATGATTGGATGGAATACTAATGGGTCACGTGTGTCAGAAGGATGCGTGCGTATCGACATCCATTTAAATAAAAAGTTTAATGTTGTCATAACAATATGACCGTTCATTATCTGTTTCTTCTAAAAGATCACTGAATAAGAAAAGAGTTCAGTGATGGTTTAAGATTCTTTTTAGACAAAGTTTTAAGAAAAGAATAACATATCTTAGAAGAAAGATACATTAGCTGAAGGATTTCAGTGATAGAGAAACACAGAATCATTTCACGTTTAAAACATTTTGATCACTGAATAGGAAAGATTCAGTGATAGTTTTGTTTTAAGAAAAGACAAATAAAAATATCTTATAGATATACTTGCTAAAGAGTTCAGTGATGGAAGGAAACACTGAAAATTTTCTTTTAAAACATTTTGTTCACTAAATATGAAAAGATTCAGTGATCGTTGTAAGTTGTTAGAAAAGAAGATAAGTATACATACCTTAGAGAGAAAGATACATTTAATCAAGAGTTCAGTGATAGAATTAGAACACTGCATCATTTCACTTATATATCACTGAGTATTGCCTAGAGCTAAAGGAATTAATCCTCGGCAATCAGCATTCCAAGTGCACTGATTAAGATGTTAAATCTTGTCTCATCAAGAGGCTTTGTGAAAAGGTCAGGGAGTTGGTACTCAGTGGGTACGAAGTGAAGTTCAAAATTACCATTCATAACATGATCTGTGATAAAATGATATCTGATCTGAATATCTTTGGTCTTCGAGTGAAGAACAGGGTTGTTTGCAATTGCAATAGCACTAGTGCTATCAGAGTAGATAGGGATCTTTGAGAGCTGAAGATCATAGTCACTGAGCTGGTTTTTCATCCATAGGATTTGCGCACATCAGCTTCCAACAGCAACATATTTAGCCTTAGCAGTTGATGTGGACACTGAGTTTTGCTTCTTAATTATCCAACTCACAAACTTTCCACCTAGAAGCTGACAACCTCTATTGGTGCTTTTTCTATCAATTTTGCAACCTGCAAAATCACTAACCGCATAACCAATTAGGTCCAAACCTGAGTCCTCAGGATACAAAAAGCCCATATTAGGAGTTCCCTTCAGATATATGAATATGTGTTTTACAACAATCAAATGGGATTCCTTGGGTTTAGATTGATATCGTGCACATAAACAAGTAGAGTACATAATATCAGGACGGATAGCTGTGAGATACAACAGGAAGCCTATCATTCCTCTATAAATAGTAACGTTTACAGGCTTTCCATTTGGATCCTCGTTCAGCGAGAGAGGATGAGCCATTGGAGTCTTTATAGATGAATTGTTGGTTAAGTCGAATTTATTCAACATATCCCTGACATACTTACTTTGATTGATAAATATTTATCTGATTGCTTTATCTGAAGACCTAGAAAGTAAGTCAGTTCTCCCATCATGCGCATCTGATATTTTTTTCTTCATGCATTCAGCGAACCGAAAACACAAATAGGGATTAGTGGAACCAAAAATAATATCATGAACATAAATTTAGACTAGAATGATATGACCCTTGACTTTCCTAAGAAATAGAGTCTAGTCAATCTTTCCATGGACGAATTTCTCAAAGATGAGAAATGAATAGAGGGTGTCATATCAGGCACGAGGGGACTGTTTTAACCCATAAAGAACTATATCCAAACTATAAAATATGATTTGGATATTTGGGGTCAAGAAACCCTGAAGATTGTTCAACATAAACTTCCTCTTAGAGTTTTCCATTCAGAAAAGCGCTCTTTACATCCATTTGGTAGACTTTAAAGTCTCAATGGGCAGCATAGTCTAGAAAGAGTCAAATAATTTTGAGTCTAGCCCACCGGTACGAAGGTTTCATCATAATCGATTCCTTTTTCTTTCCTGTATCCTTAAGCAACAAGATGAGCCTATCAAACTGAATTAGTTCTTCTTGTATAACAATGACTCAGCTTGGGTCAGTGATAGCCTCATCGATTTTCTTGGGCTCAACTAGAGAAGTAAAGTTGACAAAGAGATAGATATTACCTAGACCACGACGTGTCTGAATACTTGTACTTGGATCACCAAGAATTTGATGGATTAGATGGTCTTTCATCCATCGCTGAGCTGGTTGAAGATGATCTTCTGATATTGGGAGCTCAGGCATAAAAGTTGAGGCATCAACAATAGATTGGATTGCTAAAGGAGTCTTAGAGAGCGATTCAACAACTGATAGAGTTTTAGTGACTGAAAAAGATTCAGCAACTGAAGGGTCAGTAACTGAATTTGAAGAAAGTAAGTAACCAATGGGAATGGCAGCAATCCCTGAAGAGGATTCAACTCCATTACTAGTCACATTTGGAACAATAAATGGATCACCGTCAGCTTCTGGGGGGTCAGTGCTTGGTTAATTGCTGAAGGAAGCTTCAGGTTCTCCATAGTGAGATATCATGCAATTATCTAACTCTTCATTATCTTCAGAGATGGGTTTAGAGTTTTATGATTCCTCTATTGTTTGTCGTTTTTTGTTGAATACTCTGAACGCTTTAGATACTTAAGAATATCCAAGAAAGATTCCTTCATCAGCTTTTCGATCGAACATTCCAAGTTGGTCTCTGTTGTTTAGATTATAACAAATACAACCAAAGATATGAAGAAATCTAAGAGAAGGTTTTTTGCTATGGAAGAGTTCATAAGCTATCTTTTCGAATCTCTTGACAATCAGCAATCGGTTCTGAGTAAAACAAGCAGTACTGACAGCTTCAACCCAAAATTGAGTAGGAAGACGAGATTTGTTGAGCATTGATTGAGCAACTTCAATGATTATTCGATTTCTTCTTTCAGCGAACCCGTTCTATTAAGAAGTTCTCATAGCTGAAAAGTTGTGTGAGATTCCCCTTGTTCACAAAGAAATCATCAATGCTACTATTTTTGAATTCAGTGTCATGATCATTACTAATAGACTGTACTCTGATGTTGTTTAGTACTTCTATGCTTTACCTTTGTATTTGCGTCCTGAACTTGAAGGAGTTCCTTCAAGCGGAATCTTAGTGGAATAGTATTGAGAGGAAGAGGTGTCAGGAATGGAAGAGACAAAAGTACAAAACTTCAGCATGGGCTTGTCAGTGACACTTTTTTTTCCTGATCATAAGAAAATCCTAGACCACTCTTTATCTTGGCAGAGTTCTGAGAGTTGATGATCTCAGAGACCTTTATAGAGGCTTTGAACCACCCTTCAATGGTAGCCTTCTCAGTCTTGAGTTCAACAATAGCTTTCTCATGCTCACTGATACCCTGTTCGTATTCGATGCTTATGGTTTGGTTTATAATGACTTGATCCTTAAGATTTTCTCCAATCTTAGTCATCTCTTTGAACCTAGAATGACATCTCTCTAATTGTTCTTGAAAATCAAGATTAAGCTTTGTTGGTACCGGTTGGGTCTACAAGAATTTAAAAAAAAATAGTTTGTAGAAGGGGGAATGAATACAAACACAGAAAACTTTCAAAATTTAAAAATATATATTGATAAAGAAAGATCAATACAGATTTTTACTAATCAATATAGATTTTTACACAGATATTCTTAGCAAAATAGAAAAAGATTTGCTGAAAGATAAAGAAGGAAAAATGTTCTTCATGGGTAAGAACTTTTAGGATACTTGAAAGAGATCCTAACTTCCTTGAAGATAAGTGTAAGTGTTCTGTTAGATGTATGCAAATATGCGTGTGTGTGTATCTCTGCATGGAGAGAGCACTCATCTATTTATACCCATTGCATTAAATGCACATTTAACGCAATTCAATAGGGTTTGAACATATATCAAGCTTTTAAAAAAAAGCTTGTCCTTTGCTACAATGAATAGTACAAATGCCTATTCATGTGCAGACATCCTTTCGTGGAGTTGGTGGATAATAGAGTCAACTAGTCGGCTCTGTACCGTACTATACTCTAGAAAGGGTATGGGTTTGTCCTTTGTGTGTGGAAAGACAAGACAAAAACAATCTTACACAACAAGCTTCATTTGATCGCTGAATGCTGGAATAACACTGAAGGTCTTTTCAGCATTCGCTGAGGCTTGGGCAATCTTCACACATATGTTGACCAGGTTGTAATCACTGAAATCCGCTTCAGATCATGAACGCGCCAGTCACTAATCTTCAATTTCATTTTTCGACTTTCACTGAAGGTTCTTTGGTGTGAGTTTTGTCTTCTTGAAGTATCGTTGTCACTATAGGATTTACAATACATGTTTCAACGATCACTAAAAAAACTCAGTGATGATCGCTGGAACTGAAAGAACGAAAACATAACACTTCAATGAGAGAGAGGATCAACAATCTCCTTCTATTTGATGATAACAAAGCAACATAAAGAAAGTTGCCTTATCAAATAATAGTAATGAAAAGTTACATATAAAGTACATGTCCCTTTTTACTATTTTGGGATCTTTTTCAGTGAATCAGTTTTTACTTAATAAGTTTTCTTAAGTTACAAGTTTAACAAAAAGTACAAGAAGGGAAACTGAAACTGAAAACATGTTCACTGACTTATAGATTGTCAGCGACTGTAAGAGAATACTGGAACTCATTGACATGTGTCCCTTTTATCTCTTTTCAGGGATCTTTTTCAGTGACGCAGATGAAATACTTATATTTATTCAAAGGAAAAATTACAAGTGTTTCAGTACATTTGTTAGACTTACAAAATATAAGTTGTACACTGAAAGTAGACATAGATACAAAAGACATATAGTGAAAGACGGGTTACAAGATAGAATTCTATAACTAATCTATTTTGCTCAGGTTGATGTAGCCAGGTACTTCTCCGAGCTCCTTTCGACATAGAAATTCCCTTCTGATCTTGTGGTCCATCATTTCATCATATACATCATCGTCTAGCCAAAATCTGATATATGCAAGATGTTCCATTGGACAGAGATGTAACTCAGACACTCTTTGAAAGTTGATTTCTCCTTCATAGTCAAGGAAGATAAATCCTAACTTAGGCTTCATGTGCAAAGTGTTGGGTATGTAAGAACCCTTCGCTAGCAAGGATAGGTTCAGTATATAGATGTCGAGATTTTTTGAAGCCTTCAGGACTTCATCTAAGGAGAAATTTGTTTCATATTCATTTCTCAGGGTTGGTCCATCATTAGGACTTGAAGGTCTTCCTATTCCACCTTTCTTCAATGATGGATTTTTAGGTACAGCGATATATCTTGACATCTTCTTGATCAGCTCGCTGATGATGTCTTCAATAATGGGCTTATGCCTTGACTTTTAGCATTGAATGGCTTGGTGAATCTCCAGCCATTCACTGTAGCCATACTGACCAAAGTAAGAAGGGTACTCCGTGACAGAATCAAGGTTGTCCCTGGTGATGAGCATTGAGACCTGAACTCCACTGTCTTTTGTCCGTCTACTGATAGTGACGTTTGAAATAAGGTGAGGACTATTTCTCTTGTGTAGACATTCTTCGCTCTATATTTTGTCTCGGTCGGCCAGCTTCATCACTTTCTCCTGTTCAGCTTCTGCAATAGAAAGTAGCTTAGCTTGGACCTTGACAACATTCACCAGCTTTTTTAGACTTCTTCTTTGGAAAAACTTTAGTAGCAAGAGCCTTGGACAGCTTTAAGTTGTCCTCAGTCTGTTGTCATTGAAGTCTGAGTTCTTCCTTGGCCTTGAGTACCTCAAGTCTTTCAGCTTCAGACAGGAAGTCGAACTCACCACAACTAGAGGTACGAAAAGGGATTTTTACTCTAGTTTGGTCGAGTGACTCCTTTAGCTGAGACATCTACTGGTCGGTGGGAATGCTGGAGGTTGGGTTTTCAAGTACCCATTTCTCTAGCCGACCGCAGGTAGTAGAGGGGATGGAGAGTTAATAAAGAGAAGTAATGGTGGTAAAGTTGGAGGACTTAGTACTTAAGGACTCAAAAGGTTGGAAGAGTACCTTGAGGTTTCCTTCTTTAGCAACACCCTTGTCTTTCGACTTGGTGTTCTGGTTCTTTTCTGAGGTCTCCTTCTCTTTCTCCCCCTGGGATGCAAAATCTCTGAGAGAAACGCCTTTTTGTGGTACCATCAGGTCTCTCGTACTGTATGGTGAAGTTGTTATCATCGTCATCTTCACCATCATCGTCACAAAGATCTTCACCAGTGTCAGGAAGGTTGGGAGAATCACCATCCTCATCTTCATCATCTTCATCATCATCTTCCATTTCACCAGCATTAGTTTCATAGGTGATTGGAAAGTCTTCATCACGAGCTTCAGTGCCAGCTCGGACGGCATCAACATCCTCAACTTCAAGAGCTTCACAGGAAGTTGGGTTTCCATCAGTAACCTCAACTTCATTAGAAGAAGCTTCAACTTCAATATAAGTCGTTGGGATAGTAGCACTAGGAGCTTCAGTAGTAGTAGCAACATCAGCTCCAACATTCATAGCAGCAGCTCCAGCATTCAACTCTGTCTCCCCCCCCCCTCTTTGGCTTTGGAACAATCGCCAAACAAGTGCTCTATAGTTCTTATCTGAAGCGCCATCATTTCTTCAAGCTTGGTGTTGAGCCTCTCTCTCAATGATTTGATGATAATCCCTTTTACCTTATTCGAAGTATTATTGTTTCTGTCTTTCCGTTTCAGCGATCATCACTGAGTCTGTTTAGTGATCGCTGAGAACATGTAATGTAAGTCCATCAATGACAGCAATACTTCAAGAAGACAAAACTCACACCAAAAAACCTTCTGTGAAAGTTGAAGACTGAAACTGAATATTAGAGATTGGCGAGTTCGTGATCTGAAGTGGCAATCAGTGAATACGACCTGGTCTACATACGTGTGAAGTTTGCCCAAGCCTCAGCGAATGCTGAAGAGACCGTCAGGGTTATTCCAGCATTCACGATCAAAAGAAGCTTGTTGAGCAAGATTACGTTTGTCTTATCCTTTCACACACAAAGGACAAACCCATACCCTTTCTAGAGTATAGTACGGTACGGAGCTGATTAGTTGACTCTACTACCCACCAACTCCATGAAACGATGTGTGCTCATGAATAGACATTTGTACTATTCACTGTAGCAAAGAACAATTCTTTCTCTAAAGGTTTGACGTGTGTTCAAACCCTACCTCATTGCATTAAATGTGCATTTAATTTAATGGGTATAAATAGATGTGTTATATCTCCATGCAGAGATACTCTTACTCTTGAACCCTAATTCTTGCGTGCATACGTAAAAGAACACACATCTAAGAACACAATACACTTTTCTTCAAAAGCAAATTAGAATCCCTTTCTTAAGTATTCTAAATAGTTCTTACCTAGAAAGAACTTACTTTCTTCTTAGTCTTAAACATCAAATCATTTCTCTTTGCTAAGAACATTTGTGTGTAACTTAGATTGTTTAGATAGGTTATTTTTACCATATATTTTCCACAAACAATCTTGTAAAATCTGTATTGATCCTACTTCATCAATATATATTTTAAATTTGAAAAGTTTACTGTGTTTGTATTCATCTCCCCCCATCTTCTACAAACTGTTTCTACACATCTTGTAGACCTTAACGGGACCAACAAGTGGTATCAGAGCAGTGTATTTATCTTCTTGTTGTTTAGTTATTTTTTGCATTATATTATCTCTTTCTCTAGATAATCTTATTGCTTTCAAATGGCTTTACAAAACACAAACACACACTTTCATGATAATGGCTCTCTTGCCAAACCTCCCCGATTTATCTGAGACAACTTTAGTCTTTTGGAGAATCGAATGTCCCTCTTTCTGGAAGGTGTGGATCCTGAAATTCCACACTACAAAGAAAATAGACCATATGTTCCATACGATATTTCTCCGGTTGTTCTTAAAACAGCTACGACTGCCGTGATTCCTGAACGGCAGATTCCAAAGCTTCCTCATCAATGGAGCGATGAAGACAAGAATAAAATAGCTATAGACACTCCTACTAGATCTATAATAGCTATGTCTCTTCTAGATGAGGTTTATCATTCTGTGATGAAACTCAGAACCTCTAAATCTATGTAGGACACTTTATGCGTTCAATATGAACGAGCCTCTCAGGTTCAAGAATCGAGAAAGATTAATTTAGTAAGACAATACGAAAGCTTTCTCTGTAGAAAGACTGAGACATTTTCTGAAGTATATCAACGTTGTAATTGTCTTCTTATCGATTTAAGAACTGTAGAAAGAGAATATTCCAATTCTAAAACTTTAACGAAGTTTCTGGAATGTTTACCTGAGTCTTGGGATACTAATGCCATGTGTCTCAAGATGTTCAATGACATATCCTCTCTCTCTCTCAGCACTCTATGTGGGATACTGCTCAATCATGAGCAGTCTCGACAGCTGAAAAGGAATCTAATCAAGGATTCTAGAGAAATGAAGAGCTCTTCGTTAGTTCTGATCTCTGAAGATGCTTCAGCTGAACTCCCATCTTCTTCTTCTTCTTCTTCTTCTTCTTCTTCATTTTTTCCTCCTGTTGTTATCACTAAGTTAGATTCTACTAACTCTGAGGATCTATCAGAGTCTTATCTTGTAGACTCTAATGAATCATTGGCGCTTTTGACTAAATCTTTTAGAAGATTCGCTAGAAAAAGTAACCTCCGTAGATTTCCTTCGCTGACCATCAAGGAAAAGCCAAAGTCTGATAATATAGACAAGGCTTCAGCGATCTGCTACAATTGTCACCGCAAGGGTCACTTTGTTGGTGAATGCAGGTCTAAGAAGGCTATGACGCCATCTTCTAAGACCTCATTCTCCTTCAGATCTAAGGATGAAAAATACGTGAAGCTAAAGAAGAAGTACAAGAAGATGAACAGTTCCTATCAAAAGGCCAAAGTTCTTGTCGCTGAAGAGCATGACTAGGTTGATTCTTCTGATGAATCATCGTCTGATGAGGAAGACATGGCCTATCTCTGCTTTATGGCCAAGGATGTCAAAGAAGAAGCTTTAGAGACATCAACTTCTCATCATCCCTCATCATCATCCCCTGCTCAGGTATGTCTCCTGAATGAACCCTCTTCTTCTTTCTCTTCTAGCCTATCAGCGTTAGATACGCTGACTGTGGACCTTTACAATGCTCTGAATGGTAAGTCTAAAGCAGAAATGCTTAATCTTGATCTTCAAGAATAGTTGAAGATTTGTCATTCTAATATCAAAGAGCGGACTAAGATTGAAGGAGATCTTAAGGATCAGGTCATTATGAACCAAACCATCACTGTCGAACGCGAACAGGCTATCGCTAAGCGTGAACAAGCAATTATTGAACTCAAGGCTGAGAAGGCTACCATTGAAGGATGGTGAAAAGCCTCTATCAAGGCCTTAGAGATCATCAATTCTCAGATCCCTGCCAAGATAAAGACTGGTCTAGGATTTTCCTATGATCAGGAAGACAGTGTCACTGACAGGTCCATGCTCAAGTTTGGCACCTTTGGCTCTTCTATTGCTGACACTTCTACCACTCAGTCTTCTTTACCTGAGAGTCATCTTGATGGAATTCCTTCGAGTTCAGGTTGCAAAGACAAAGGTAAATCTATTGTCAAAGCACCTCTTCCCAAGAAGACTAACAAGTCAAATCGATCTAAATCTATTCCTTCAGCTTGTAAACCTTCTTCTTCTTAAGGGACCAAGAAATCTAAATCCTCTAAGAAATCTAAGTCTTAGCTCAAGGTGAATGATTCACCTAAGAACTCTAATTCCTCAAAAGCTCCCCCTAGAACTAATGACACGGGAATCCTTGGAGCTTGTCCTTCTTCTAATCTGGTACTTCCTGGCCCTAAAGCTACCTTCAGCTATAGGAAGTGTAAACACTGTGGTGAAACTACACACATTTCAAGGAAGTGTCCTTCTACCGTAAAGGCTGGTCCCCCAGCCAAGGGTAAGATTGTAGCTAAGGCTGATAAATCAACCAAAGATAAATTAACCACTTAGGTTGTTAAAGCAATGAAAGTGAAGAAAACCACTAGAGCCTCCTCTTCAGGCTCAGTGAAGACAACTACTGATGCTAAGCCTTCAGTATCAGGTGTTGTAGTTCCCACCACTGAAGCCTCTTTGTCAAGCTATGTGAAGACACATACTGACTCTCTCTCTCTAGCGTTAGAGGTTGTTCCTATTTCGACTAAAACCTCTCTAGGTTCAGTGCAGCCATCTGCTGACGCTGATTCTTCAGTATCAGTAGATGAAGCCTCTAACATTGCTGGACCCAAATAGAATGGGTACCAAAAGAATTTTTAAATTGTTCCCTTGTGTAGGAAGTCAAATGCATATGGTATCTCGATAGTGGATGCTCAAGGCACATGACCAGAAAGAAATCCCTGCTCATTGACTACAAGGAAGAAAGAGGCCCTTCCGTGACCTTTGGAGCTAATAGAAAAGGATATACTAGAGTTTTTGGTATATTAACCAATGGTGCAACCACATTCAGGCGTGTTGCATACATTGAAGGACTGAAGCACAACCTCCTCAGCATCAGCCAGTTGTGTGACCAAGACTACACAGTGAAGTTCTCCCAGAATTCATGTTACGTCTATGACAAGGATGATGAGGTTTCCTTAACCGGTTCTCGTCTAGAAAATGTCTACATCATCAACATGGATTCTTCTCTCACTGAGAATAGTTGTTTCCTCTCTAAGGATTCGTCAGATATCAACTAAATGTGGCACAAACGGATTTTTCACCTTAACTTCAAGACACTCAGCGAGTTGTCTGGAAATGATCTCATCACTGGTCTTCCTCAACACTCCTTTGCAAAGGAATATACTTGCTCAACATGTGAGAAAGGAAAACCTACAAGAGCTAGCTTTAAGTCAAATCAAATCTCTTCAGTGGCATCGCCTCTTCAGCTACTGCACATGGATCTCTTTGGTCTTGTGAACGTGCAATGTATCGCTGGAAAGAAGTATACACTCGTCACTGTTGTTGAATACTCCAGGTACACTTGGGTCTTCTTTCTCAGATCCAAAAGTGAAGCACCTGAAGACATCATTTCGTTCATTAAGAAGATAGAAGTACTTAACAATATTAAAGTATGATCTATTAGAAGTGACCATGGTACTGAGTTCAAAAACAGTAATATGGATAATTTCTTTGATGACAAGGGAAGTTCTCACAACTTTTCCTCAGTGAGAACTCCTCAGCAAAATGGGGTTGCTGAAAAAAGAAATCGAACAATCATCGAGGTTGCTAGATCAATGCTCAGCGAGTCCCATCTCCCTACCAATTTCTGGGCTGAAGCTGTCAACACCGCTTGTTTCACTCAAATCGGTCGCTTGATCGTTAAGAGGTTCAAGAAGACAGCTTATGAACTTTTCCATGGCAGAATTTCCTCTATCAGCTTTCTACGTATCTTTGGTTGCACGTGTTATATTCTCAACAACTGTGATCAACTAGGAAAGTTGGATGCCAAAGATGATGAAGGAATCTTTCTTGGATATTCTTCAGTGTCCAAACCTTCAGAGTATTCAACAAACGCCAACAGACGATAGAAGAAACAATTCATGTCACATTTGATGAATCTCAATCAGCTAATTCTAAACCCATCATAAATGATGACGAAGAATTAGAAAATTGGATGTTTTCTCATTATGGACAACCTAAAGCTTCCTTCAGCGTTTCTCTCAACACTGAAGCCTCAGAAGCTGAAGATGATCCATAAATCATTCCAGTTGCAGTTAGTCACACCAACGTATCTTCTTCAGAGATCGTTGTTGTGCCCATTAGCTGTGTTCCTCCTTCTACTTCAAACACTGATCAATCAATGAATGAAATGCCTTCAGGATCTGAACCTATTTCAGTTGCTGAATCTGAGTCTCCTTTAGCAATTGTTCCAATCGCTGAAGAATCTGCAGCTGAAGCCTCATCCTATGTTTCTGAACTTCTATGTTCAGATGATAATCCTCTACCAGCTCAGCGATGGACTAAAGACCATCCAATTCATCAAATTCTTGGTGATCCAGGTGCAGGTATTCAGACTCGTCGTGGTCTAGGTAATATCTATCTTTTTGTTAGCTTTCTTTCTTTAGTTGAGCCCAAGAAGATCAATGATGCTATCTCAGACCCTAGTTGGGTCATTGCCATGCAAGAGGAACTCATTGAGCTTGATAGGAACAAAGTCTGGTACCTTGTCCCACGTCCATCTGACAAGACAGTGATAGGCACCAAATGGGTCATTAAAAACAAGTTAGATGAAGAAGGTATGGTAACCCGTAACAAAGCTCGACTAGTTGCTCATGGTTATAGACAAGAAGAAGGGATCATTTATGACGAGACCTTCGCACCAGTGGCTAGACTAGAAGCAATTCGACTCTTTCTAGCCTTTGCTGCCCATAGAGACTTTAAATTCTACCAAATGGATGTAAAGAGCGCCTTCTTAATGGAAAACTTCAACAGGAAGTTTATGTTGAAGAACCTCTAGGTTTCTTGTCCCCAAGTATCAAAACCATGTCTATCGTTTGGATAAAGCTCTTTATGGGTTGAAACAGGCTCCCCGTGCCTGGTATGATACCCTCTTCTCATTTCTCATCTATGAGAAATTTGTTCGTGGAAAGGTTGGCCAGACCTTATTTCTTAGGAAAGTTAAAGGTCATATCATTCTAGTCCAAATATATGTCGATGATAATATTTTTGGCTCCACTAATCCCTCTTTATGTTTTTTATTCGCTAATCGCATGAAGAAAGAATACCATATGAGTATGATGGGAGAATTAACATTCTTTTTAGGTCTTCAGATCAAGCAATAAGATAAAGGCATCTTTATCAGTCAAAGTAAGTATGTCTGTGATATGCTGAAGAACTTTGATCTCTCTAATAGCTCATCTATGAAGACTACTATGGCTCCTCCACTCTCTCTCAACAAGGATCCAAATGGAAAGTCTGTAAACGTAACTATTTATAGAGGAATGATCGGCTCTATGTTGTATCTCACAGCTAGTCGACCAAATATCATGTATTCCTCTTGCTTATGTGCACGATATCAATCTGAACCTAAGGAATCCCATCTGATTGCTGTAAAACGCATCTTCAGATACCTGAAGGGAACTCCTAACTTGGGTCTCTAGTAACCTAAGGGTTCAAGTTTTGACCTAATAGCTTATTCGGATAGTATTTTGCAGGTTGCAAGATCGATAGGAAAAACACCACTGGAGGCTGTCAGCTTCTAGGTGGAAAGTTGGTGAGCTGGATAAGTAAGAAGCAAAACTCAGTGTCCACATCAATCATTGAAGCTGAATACATAGCCGCTAAAAGTTGTTGTGCCCAAGCCCTTTGGATGAAAAACCAGCTGAACGACTACAATCTTCAGTTCTCAAAGATTCCTATCTATTATGATGGCATTAGTGCTATTGCAATTGCAAACAACCCTGTACTTCACTTCAAGACCAAACATATAGAGATCATATATCATTTTATCAGAGATCATGTTATGAATGATGATATTGAACTTCACTTTGTTTTTACTGATTACCAGCTCGTTGACCTTTTCACCAAGCCTCTTGATGAGACAAGATTTAACATCTTGATCAGCGAACTGGGGATGTTAAACGCTGAAGAATAATCTTTTTCAGCTACACACATCAATCAGTAAGTTAAATGATTCAGTGCTCTATCTCTATCACTGAACTCTTGAGTAAATGTATCTATTCTCTCTAAGGTATTTATAGTTGTTCTTTAAATCAAAACTTAAAACTATCACTGAAGCTTTCTTTCTTTAGTGATCAAAATGTTTTAAAAGTTTTTGTTTCAGTGATTCTTTCTGCCGCTAAACATTTTTCTGTAAGTATATCTCTTTTATACTTATCTTTTTCTTAAAATCAAAATGATCACTGAACCTTTCTACCTTAAGTGATTCAAATGTTTTTAAAGGTCAGTTTCAGTGATTCTCTTATCATTGACACTTTTTATAAAAAAAATATTCTTCTAAAATATTTTCATTTCTTAAAACAAAACCATCACTGAAGCTTTTCTTCTTCAATGATCAAATGTTTTAAAAGATTTTTATTCAGTGATTCTCTTATCACTGAATGCGACTCTTCAAATTTCTCCAAACCTTTTCGTTTAAAAAAATAGTTAATGAACCGTCTTAATGACGACATTCTCTGTTACCAATATGATGTGCTTTGAGACGCGCAAAAAGGTCTGACACACATGACCCACTATAATTTCCATCCAATCATGGATGAGAACGTGCCATATTTTTCATCATGGCATTTCCTCAACAGTCGTATTTTCTTCTCTCCTATTTCTTTTCTCTCTCCTCCAATCTATAAATATGAGATCTCTTCCCTCATATTTTCTTTACGCTTTCAAAATCTTTTGACAAACCTCTGCCAAAAAGAAATTGCAAGCAAGAACTCTCAAGAACACTCGAATCTTTCGATCTTCTTCTCGAAAACTCTAAGGTCGATAACTTTCTTTACACCTTGAACTGTTCTTCATCTTCTTATGAAACTGTTGTTTGACATTTTAAGAACCTTGTTCTCTTAAAACACAAACAAAAAGATTAATAACACTATTCAAGACCAAAAATCACATAGCCTTGTTGGATATCCCCAGCAATAAAACAATCTACAAGGACAATGCTACCTTCCTTAGGATGTCCCCAATCGCCTAAACTCTCAACCATGAACCTGTCATGGTTAGGGAGGCCCTTCAGCAATTCTGGATGACTGCTGAGGTGGTGCAAGAAGAGGACAATAATGGTCATCAGGTGGAGAAAATCTCCTTCATCTTCAACAGGATGACTGTAAGCTTTGGCGTGACCACTCTCAGGCACGCTCATCACTTCCCAAAGGGTCCTTTCGCCAGCGACCCTACTACTGAAGAAATCATTGTCTGCCTCGATGATATTGGCTACCAATGGCCAATGAAGAAGGACTCCAACGAGCCCCTGATATTGCTCTCCAAGATCGAGAAGAACCGCATGTCTGCGGTATGGCAATTCATGTTCTCTCACTTCATCCAGAGCATGGCGACCAGGATCAAGCATCCAGGGTTGCTCTCACCATTGACGTTTAAGTGATTCGTCTCCGACCGATCAATTTTGCTGCTGTCATCTTCGACGACCTATCGCTCAAGCTGAACAAGCGTCAGAGGGAGAAAGTGGTTCCCTACACCCGCTTTGTCTATGGTTTTCGCCAAGATCTTTGGCGAAAAATACTCCAAGGAAGGTAAGCTTCCTGTCTGCAAGTTTGGATCCAGGATTCTGGATCACAAGCTTAGCAATGGAGATGTTGCACTATCTTCAGTGGTGCAATACTCCTCAATTCCTCCTTCTCCTTCCCAAGTGGTCAAGACAAGGGAAAACCGCCCAAAGTCTAAACCAACCACCACAACTCTCTCTACCAAACACCCATCTCAACTAACTCTTGGTTCTCCTTCGAGGACCAAGAAGGCCAATAAAGAGACTACCTCATCTCTGGATGTGGCCTCTCAAAAGGTCTCAGCTATTGAAAGAATCCTTAACCGCGAGGCAATTTCAGTCATCCATTCTAGCGCTTCAGTGATATCTGAGATCACTGTCGTACTAGTGGCTCCTCACCCAACCGCCTCAGTGACCCAAATCACTGACGGTGTGAATATTAGTGTCGCCACCGCTAAACACTCACTACCTACCATCTCAGCCATCTTTTCCTCCCCTCCTTCATTGTTCTCAACACGTGTCCATGAATCATCAGTGCCAGTCCTCCCTGATGATGAGACACCCACCATTAGACCTGAGGTAGCTCCTCTCAAACCTCCTCAGCATACTGGTGCTCATTCTTTCGAGTGCACCATGGAGCCAACCAGCGTTAATCCTTCAGATAATGCTGAAGACCCCTCATGTACTCCATCTTCCTACCCATTCAATTCTTCTAACCCCGGGCTTCTTTATGCTCACTCTCCTTCCTTTTCAGGTCCGTCTGAGGCACAAGCCATGGATGAGGAAGAATATGATATGGTGACGGACGTGAAGCTGCTCCTCCCAGCAGTCAAGACTGTCCTCATCAAGATGGACGAGGTCCATAAGGGCATGTGTCGCAGGGATGAAGTCGTTGCTGATCTCTCAGCCGTCAGGACTAAAGTCTAAGAAGTCAAAGGCTAGCTTTCCTCTCTTCAAATGGCTGTTCAAGCCAATGTTGAGGCCATCGTTGTTCTCACAAGCAAGGCTGATGAATTACACGCCCAATATGTCCAGCAAGTGGAGCTGCTGCAATAAGTTTTGGTTGCTCTTCGTCAACCAGTTCCAGTGCCTCCTCCTTCTTTTACCGCTAATGACCACGCTCAGCTTCCTGAAGCACGTGAAGTGAAGACTATCCTAGCCAGCGCTCTGATGCGGTTAGAGGAGATGATGGTCCTACAAATCCGAAGCGTCGACCAACTCTCAGTTATTGCTCTAGAGCCATCGCCAGAGAATGGGAGATAAGGTCTGACGTTGGACCATCTACTGCTACTACCTCCCCTGCACCTACCACTCCAGCAAATGATGAAGCTGAATCTGAAGCTCCTAGAGCTACAGCTGACGCTGAAGTTGTCAATGAAATCTCAACCTCCTGTGAAGCTCCTGCAGCTGAGAAAGTTGATATCATCCGAGTTGAAGCTGAAGCTCGTGACGATGACCTTCCCATCACCACTGCAACTAATGTTGGTGATGAAAAAGAAAAATACAATGATGATGATGATGATGATGATGATGAATAAAGCGAATTTCTCGACCTCCCTGACTCCGGCAGCGAAGTGGATGATGATGACGATGATGATGACGATGAAGACGACTTCACCATCCAGTACCAGCGTCCTGCTGCTCCCACTAAAGGTGTTGCCCTCAGAGATTCAGCATCCCATGGGGAGAAAAAGGAAGATGAGGGTGCTCAAGTAACTCACCACGGAACGAAGTCGAAAGGCAAAGGTTCGTTGTTGAAGGGAACCTCAAGGTACTTTTCAAACCCTTGTACCCTTATATGATGAGTCCTCAAGCCAAATAACCATCACCTCCATGTACCAACTTTCTATTCCATCGATTACCTATGGTCAGCTGGAGGAATGGGTCCCTGAGAACCCAATCCCCAGCACTCCTACCGACCAGCAGATGACTCAGCTTAAGGAGTCACTCGACCAAACTAGAGTAAAAATTCCTCTTTGTACCTCTAGTTGTGGTGAGTTCGATTTCCTGATTGAAGCTGAAATACTCGAGGCTCTCAAACTGAGGAAGAACTTGCTCTTCAAAAGAAACAGACCGAAGACAGCTTAAAGCTGGCCAAGTCTCTAGCCGCAAAATTTCTTCCAAAGAGAAAATCCAAAAAGATGGTGAACGTTGTCCAGGCCCAAGCTAAGCTTTTGTCTATTGCAGAGGCTGAACATGAATAGAACCTAAAGTTGGCCGATCGTGACAAGCGGTGGAGGGAAGCAAGCCTTAACAAGAGAATCAGCCTTATCCGATTACAAACGTCAGCATCAGCGGACGAATGAAAGATGGTGGGATGCTGATATCTATGCTCATCACCAGGGATAATCTGGATGCGGTCACCGAGTATCCTTCCTACCTTGGCGAATATGGCTACAGCGAATAGATGGAGATTCGAAAAGCCATTTAGTTGTCAAAGTCCAGACATAAGCCGATTATCAAAGACATCATCAGTGAGCTGATCAGGAAGTTGTCCAGGTATGTAGCAGTCACAAAAAGGCCAACGCTAAAGAAAGGTGGAAGAAGAAAAACGCCTTCAAGCCTTAATGATGGACCATCCCTGAGGAACGAACATGAAACAAAGTTCTCCTTACACGAAGTCCTGAAGGCTTAGAAGAAGCTAGACATATCAATGTTGAATCTCTCACTGCCAGCAAAGGGTCCTTATATACCCAACATTGAGCATGTGAAGCCTGAGTTAGGGCTTATATTCCTTGACTATGATGGCGAAGTGAGATTTCAAAGAATATCCGAGTTACATCTATGCCCAATGGAACACCTCGGATATCTCAGGTTCTGGCTAGATGAAGACTTCAAAGGTGAAATGATGGACCGCAAGATCAGAAGGGAGTTTCTATGTCGAAAGGAGCTTGGAGAAAATATACGTGGTTTTCATTAAGCTGAGCAACTTAGACTAGTTACTCTCCTTTGTAATTTGTCCATTCACTATATAACCTATATTCTATGTCTACTTTCAGTATTCAATCTTATATTTTGTAAGTCTTAGACATGTACTAAATGACTTGTAATATTTCCATTTGAAATTAATATAAGTATTTTGTGTGCATCACTGAAAAAGATCCATGAAAAGAGTAATAGAGACACAAGTCTATGAGTTCTAGTGTTACTCTTACATTCACTGACAATCTATAAGTCAGTGAACATGCTTTCAATTTCAGTTTCCCTTCTTTTATTTTTTTCTTAAACTTGTAACTTAAGAAAATTTACTAAATAAAAACTGACTCACTAAAAAAGATCCCAAAACAGTTAAAAGGGACATGTATTTTATATGTAACTTTTCTTTACTGTTATTTGATAAGGCAACTTTCTTTTTGTTGTTTTGTTATCATCAAATATGGGGAGATTGTTGATCCTCTCTCTCAATGATTTGAGGATAATCCCTTATACATTATTCAAAGTATTATTGTTTATGCCTTTCGGTTTCAACGATCATCACTAAGTCTGTTCAGTGATAGCTGAGAACATGTAATGTAAGTCCATCAGCGATACCGATACTTTAAGAAGACAAAACTCACACCAAAGAACCTTCAGCGAAATCAAAGGAGTTCCTTCAAGATGACTCTCAGTAAGAGAAGACTGAGAGGAAGAAGTCTCAGGGATAGAAGAGACAAAGGTACCAAACTTAAGCATGGACCTGTCTGTGACATTATCTTCCTGATCATAGGAGAAGCCTAGACCAGTCTTTATCTTGGTAGGGATCTGATCTTAATGATCTCAGAGGCTTTGATAGAGGCTTTGAACCATCCTTCAATGGTAGCCTTTTCAGCACTGAGTTCAGCAATTGTTTGCTCACGCTCAGCAACAGCCTGTTCAAGTTCAATAGTAATGGTTTGGTTTACATTGACCTGATCTTTAAGATCTTCTTCGATCTTTGTCAACTCTTTGATCTTGGAATGACAAATCTTCAATTGTTCTTGAAGATCTAGTTTAAGCATTTATGCTTTAGATTTTCCATTAAGGGAATTGTAAAGGTCAACCGTCAATGTATCTAACGCTGATAGGCTAGAAGAAGAAAAAGAAGAAGAAGAGGGTTCATTCAGGAGACATACCTGAGCAGGAGAGGATGATGAGGGATCATGGGAAGTTGACGTCTCAGAAAGTTCTTCCTTGACATCCATGGCCATTAAGAAAATAAGTCATGTCTTCTTCATCAGAGGATGATTCATCAGACGAATCAACCCAGTCATGCTCTTCAGCGACATGACCTTTGGCCTTTCGCTGGAAACTTTTCATCTTCTTATATTTGTCCTTCAGCTTCAGGTATTTATCATCTTTAGTTCTGAAGGAGGAAGGAGATTTCGAAGATGGCATCGCATTTTTCTTTGACCTACACTCACCTTCAAAGTGACATTTATGGTGACAATTGTAGCAGACTGCTGAAGCCTTATCAATAGTATATGACTTTGACTTTTCCTTAATGGTCAGCGTGGGAGATCTGGGAAATTACTTTTCCTAGTGAACCTTCTAAATGACTTAGTTAGAAGTGCCAGTGATTCATCAAAGTTTGGAAGGTTAGACTCTAATAGATCCTCAAAGTTAGTAAAGTCTAACTCCATTATAGGAATAGAAGAAAGAAGAACAAAAGAAGAAGAAAATGGGAGTTCAACTGAAGGAACTTCAGAGATCAAAGTTAGAGAAGAGCTTTTCATGTCTCTAGAATCCTTGATTAGATTTCTCTTCAGTTTTTGAGACTGCTCGTGATTGAGCGGTATCCCATATAAAGTGCTGAGAGAGAGAGAGAGAGGACATGTCGTTGGACATCTTGAGACACATGGTATATGTATCCCAAGATTCTCGTAAACATTCCAGAAATTTCGTTAAAGTTTCAGAGTTGGAATATTCTCTGCCAACTGTCCTTAAATCAATTAGTAGACAATTAAACCTTTGATGTACTTTAGATAACATCTCAGTCTTTCCACAGAGAAAGCTTTTGTATTGTCTTACTAAGTTTATCTTCCTCAATTCTTGTACTTGAGAGGTACCTTCATATTGAAAACATAGAGTGTCCCACATGGCTTTCGAGGTTCTAAGTTTCATCACAGAGTGATAAACCTCATCAGGAAAAGACATAACTATTATAGATCTCGGACGAGTATCTATTGTTATCTTCTTCTTGTCTTCTTCATTCCACTGATGAAGGAGCTTAGGAATCTGCCAATCAGGAATCGCGATAATCGTAGCTATTTCGGGAACAGCCGGGGATATAGCATATGGAACATAAGGACCATTTTCTATATAGTGTGGGATTTCAGGATCCATACCTTCCAAGAAAAAAGACATCCGATTTTCCAGAGACTAAAGTTGTTTCTGGTAAATTGAAAAGGTTTGGCAAGGGAGCCATTGTCGTGAAAGTTTGTGTTTGTGTTTTGCAAAGCCATTTGAAAGTAGTAAAATTTTCTAGAAAGAGAGATAATAAAAAGTCGAAAAAACACTAAACAATAGGAGAAAGAAACACCGCTCTAATACCACTTGTTGGTCCCAGTTGGGTCTACAAGAGTTTTAAAAAAACAGTTTACAGAAAGGGGGAGATGAATACAAACACAGAAAACTTTCAAATTTAAAAATATATATTGATAAAGAAAGATCAATACAGATTTTTATAGATTGTATGCGGGAATAGACAAGGTAAAGATAACCTATCTAAAACAATCCAAGTTTACACACATATATTGTTAGCAAAATAGAAAAGATTTGTTGAAAGATAAAGAAAAAAAGATGTTCTTTTTGGGTAAGAACTTTTAGAATACTTGAAAAAGGGATTCTAACTTGCATAAAGATAATTGTAAGTGTTCTTTTAGATGTGTGCAATGTGTGTATTTCTGCCTGGAGAGAGCACTCATCTATTTATACCCATTGCATTAAATGCACATTTAATGCAATAAGTAGGGTTTGAACACGTGTCAAGCTTTTAAAAGATAGTGTTTCCTTTGCTACATTAAATAGTACAAATGCCTATTCATGAGCAAACATTCTTTCATGGAGTTGGTGGGTAATAGAGTCAACTAGTCGGCTCCGTACCGTACTATACTCTAGGAAGGGCATGGGTTTGTCCTTTGTGTGTGGAAGGACAAGACAAAAACAATCTTGCACAATAAGCTTCATTTGATCACTAAATGCTGGAATAACACTGAAGGTCTCTTCAGCATTCGCTGAGGCTTGGGCAGTCTTCACACATATGTTGATCAGGTTGTAATCACTGAAAGCTGCTTCAGATCACAAATGCTTAGTCACTAATCTTCAGTTTCAGTCTTCGACTTTCACTAAAGGTTCTTTGGTGTGAGTTTTGCCTTCTTAAAATATCGCTGTTGCTGAAGGATTCACAATACATGTTTCAGCTCACTTAACAGACTCAGTGATGATAGCTAGAACTGAAAGAACAGAAACATAATACTTCATAATAGGTAAAAGGGATTATCATCAAATCAATGAGCAAGAGGATCAACAAGCTTTTCAATTTTGGATTCGCCAATCAGGGCATTCTAAAGATTAATCGTCAGTGTATCTAGTGCAGATAAACATCAGAGGTAGAAGAAGAGGATTCATTAAGGGAATATACCTGAGTAGGAGTAGATGACGAGGGATCACTGGAGAATGATGTATCTGATGGTTCATCTTTGACATCCTTGTCCATTAGATAGAGATATGTCATGTCTTCCTCGTTAGAGGATGGTTCTTCAGAAGAATCAGCCCAATCATGCTCTTTTGAGACAAGACCTTTGCATTTACACTGAAGATTCTTCATCTTCTTGTACTTCTTCTTCAGTTTCAGGTACTTGTCCTTTTCAGGCCTGAAGGAGAATGAGAGGTTGGAATATGGTGTCGCAGTTTTCTTCAACCTACATCCACTTCCAAAGTGACCTTTGCATTGATAGTTGTAGCAGCTCACTGAAGCCTTGTCAATGGGATTTGACTTTGACTTTTCAGTTAAGGTCAGCGAAGGAGATCCACCATAGTTATTTTTTATGGCGAACCTACTAAAAAATTAGGTAGAAAGGCCAGTGACTCATCAAACTTTGAAAGATTAGCGTCTGACAAGCCCTCAGAGTTAGAAGGTTCTAACTCAATGATAGGCACACAAGAAATAGAAGGGTGAGCTGAAGGGCTATTAGAGATCAAAGCTAACGAAGAGCTTTTCATTTCCCTAGAGTCTTTAAGAAGATTCTTCTTCAGCTGATAGGATTGCTCATGATAAGAAATATCCCATAAAGAAAACTGAGAGAAAGTGAGGACATATCCTTCGACATCTTAAGACACGTGGTATACTGATCCCATGCTTCTTGCAAACATTCAAGGAGTTCTGTCAGTGTCTCTGAGTTGGAATATTCTCTTCCGACTGTCCTTAAATCAATAAGAAGAAAAGTAAATCGTTGATGTACCTTTGATAAAGATGCAGTTTTTCCAACACAAAAAAATTTCATATTGTCTTACTAAATTAATCTTCCTCGATTCTTGTACTTCAGTAGTACTTTCAATTGAACACATAAAGTGTCCCACATGGATTTTGAGGTTTTAAGCTTCATCACTGAGTGATAGAACTCGTCAGAAAGAGCCATGGCTATTATAGACCTCGCACGAGTGTCTAGAGTCATCTTCTTCTTGTCTTCTTCACTCAATTGATGAGGGAGCTTTGGAATCTGTTGTTCATAAATTGTGGCAACCGTAGCAGTTACAGGAACTGCTAGAGAGATTGTGAATGGAACATATGGTTCATTCTCAATGTAGCATGGGATCTCAGAATCCACACCTTCCAAGAAGAGAGACATCCGGTTCTTCTAGAGACTGAAGTTGTCTCTGCTAAACCGGAGAGGTTTGGCAAGAGAGCCATTATCGTGAAAGTTGGTTCTAGTGTTTTGCAAAGCCATTTTGAAAGGAATAAATTTTTTAGTGAATAAAAGATAATAAAACAACAATTCAACACAAAAAGCAAACACTACTCTAATACCACTTGTTGGTCTCAGCCGGATCTACAAGAGTTTATAGCTAACAAATTATAGAAGGGGGATGAATACAAACGCAGTAACTTTCACTTTTAAAAATTATATTGATAAAAAAGATCAATACAAATTTTACTGATTGTTTACGGAAGAGATAGGATACAGAACCTATCTAAACAATCTAAGATACTCACAAAATACAGATAGCAATAAGAAAAGATTTGCTACAAGGAAATAAGATAAGAAGTAATGTGCTCTTCACTTGTTAAAGTGGGTCTTTCTCTTTAGACAGAGAGTAGACAGAGAAGTAACTTTTTGGGTAAGTTCTTAGTGAGGAAGATGATAACTGAGAGGAGAATCATTCAGCTATTTATACTCATTGCATTAAATGCAATTAAGAAGCTATAGGGAACGTGGCAAGCTTTAAGAGGTAAGCATGTCATTTGCTACAGCATACAGTCCTTTTGTTTGTATATGAACAGTCTTCTTTTATAAAGTACGTAAGCACATTTAGAGTCATAGGAGTGGCTTCCTAGTGTACTATACTTAGAAAGGTATGGGTTTGTCCTTTATGTGTAAAGGACAAGACAAAAACAATCTTGCTCGACAAGATTCATTTGATCGTTGAATACTAGAAGGATGCTGAAAGGTCTCATCAATATTCGTTGAATCTTCTGTTGACTTCACACATTTGTAGACAAGCTTGTTATCACTTAACATCGCTTCAAATCATGAACTTACTGGTCCCTTATCTTCAGTTTCTGTTTTCGACATCACTGAAGGACCTATAGTATGAGCTTTGTCTTTTGAAGTATATTGGTTTCTAAATGAATTACAATACATGTTCAGCTATCACTGAACAGACTTAGTGAAGATTGCTGAAATTGAATAACAGAATAAATATACTTCGATAGATAAAAGGATTATCATCAACTCATTGAGAGAGGGGATCAAAAATCTGTATATCGTCACCATCATATATGAGAAAACTATATCTTTCTGGTGCACGAAGCACTCTATCAGACCTGCGAACAAGTGGTGGTTGGATGTTAGATTCCTCAATAACTCTTTGTTGGGGCTCAACAACTACAGGTTTTACAACATGTCGATGAGAACTAGTGTCAACGTCAGATTCCATGTTGGTTGATTCTTGAATTTCTTCAAGATCAATTTGGCTCCCACTAGCCTCTTTGGACACCAGTTCTCGTTCAAGGAAAACTGCCCTTCGAGAAACAAACACTTTGTTCTCTGAAGGCTTATAGAAGAAGTATCTGAAAGAATCAGTTGGGTGTCTAACAAAATAACACCTTTCTGATCTGGGCTCTAGTTTGTCTTTAGCTTCACGATGTTCGTAAGCTTCACAACCGTAGATTTTTAAATATGCAAGTGAAGGAACTTTTCCACTCCATATTTCAAAAGGTGTTTTGGAAACCCTTTTCGTTGGTATAAGATTTAGGACCCTTGCAGCAATTTTTAAAGCATAGATCTAAAACCTGATTGGAAGTGCCTTCGACTTATCATGGACCGAATCATATCAAGTAACGTTCGGTTTCTCCTCTCAAATACACCATTATGTTATGGTTTTCTAGGTAGAGTAAGTTTTGTGATTATACCACAACCCATTAGATGATCTTGGAACTCTTGACTAAGATACTTACTATGATAATCGGGATTTAAGGCATCAATGGTTGAGGTAATCCTTATGTGATCTTTATGTGAATATGTGATAATATGCATATTTATTTATAAAGATGCTTATATGCATAAGTAAATGCATGGATCATATATATATATATATATATGTGTATGTGTGTGTGTGTGTGTGTATGTGTGTGAATGTGATACTATGCATACATGAGAATTGTTAAAATATGCGTGTATGCATATTCTTGGTTAAGGAGGAAAGATTTAAAAATGATAAAACTCCACCGCCTTGTAAGTTTTATAATATTAAAACCTTCACCACCTTTGATAAAAATATATATACAAGGGATAAGATCAATCTTATCTCATTTTTACCTACTGGTTATAAGAAAAGAGAGTAGTGACGGTGAGTGTGAGTTCTTGAAAGAAAACTTACATAAAAAGTGATTTGAAGAATCTGTGATTGTTAGAAGAAATTGTTGTGTGATTAAAACTTCAAACCTTTATATACAAGGTAAGTTTTGTTATTTAAAATTTCTTATATGTTGATATTCGAAATATATAGATTCCAGTAGATGATTTTACGGATAAAAAGAGGAACTGTTTATCATGTTAAGTTGAGTTTAAGAATCTGGGTTTTGAAACTGTTCTTGAAAGATGAAGAAGATTATGCTTCTTTTAAAAAGTTGAAGATGATATTCTATTTTTAAGAATTAAAGGGGTTTTGAGTTTGGAAAATTATATTAAAGAACTGTTGGTTCTTGAGTTTCGAAGTTTTGAAATAAAACTGTTTTGAAACTGTTATTGGTTAAAACTATAGAGGATGTTCCTTCAAGACGGTTGTGACTTCGGTCTGTCTTGATTGGAAATAATTTGTAGATTTTGATGAGAAAATAAGGGTGGCATATCAAGGAGAGGTTTTCCATGGGATAAAGGTGGCATATCAAGGAGAGGTGTACCTTCGGATATAAGGGTGGTATATCAAGGAGAGGTATACCTTTGGATATAAGGGTTGCATTTATATGTGTGATCGTTATTATAGCTCTTACTATTATGTCTCTTAAGATTGCAATAGTTTTGAGTTCTTATTTCTTTGTGATTTGAGGACTCAAAAATGTTGCTCTTATTGGAAATAATAGTAATGATGTTATTAAGAATGGGAAAATTTCGCCTATGGCCAGTGGTTTTGGATAACCATGCTTTTGACAAAGTGTACGAGTTATGATAAACCAGAGAGGCTCTCGTTGTTCCTTGAAAGTTACCAGAGGAGCTCTGGTCATTCCTCGAGTAGGACCAGAGGGGCTCTGGATAATATCTATCTATGATACAAGTCATTTCCAAAACTTTTACCTAAACCAGAGGCTCTGTATATTTTGTGTAGAGGCTCTATGTCAAAGATTGTATTTCAAATTATTCATAGGACTTCTTGATCTTATTTAAACTTATAAAATTATTCATACAAAATGACTTTGGCAAAGAAAGAGAAACCAGAGGGGGTCTGGTTGCTCTTTACAACTTAACCAGAGGAGCTCTGGTTGGCTTATGTAGATGAACCAGAGGCTCTAGTTAGTAGAACCAGAGGCCCTGGACATGCAAAGGATTTTAAATTATACTCTACATTTGTATATATGCTCGGGAAATATTTACATTCACCTATGTACTTGACTTTGTAATTATATGAATATTAACTTGAAGAGGAGCTCTGATTGATATAACCAGAAGGGCTCTGGTCAAAAGAACCAGAAGGGCTCTGGCCCTACTGTATGAGGAATAAAATTTTTCTAAGTAAAAAATTTGGTCTTTACAACCAGAGGAATGTTGGTTATTATGAATTATGGATTTATATTCTCATTATATGAAAAGTTGATTTAAATTATGTTTTGGTGATCTTCACCCTATAAATACAAGGAACAAGGGATCTCACTAGACCTTCAGGTCTAACCCTCATTTTGTCTTTCAAATATGTATTGTAGGAACAGCTGAGTACCATGATAGTAAAGGGAAAGGGAAAAAGTAATTTGTTTCCCTATGTGCATAACTATGTGAAGATCAGCCTATGGATGTGTTTAGTTTTGAAGTTATATGTTATGTAGTACAAGAACTTGTATTTTTGAATTTTTGGATTGTGTATTTTGTATTTTAGTTTCTTGAACTATGGGACCTAAGTGGTGCAATACATGTATTTCTTTGAATGAATTATGTGTTATATGTAATGTGAGATGTGGGGTGTTACACTTACCACCCCTATTGGATCTGAGAATCTTAATCCTCCTGTTTAGTTGATTCTCTCCCTTGTTTTAGAATATTCTGAACACCTCGAATGTTCAGTTCTATGTTTAATCAAGGAAATATATCCATACCTACTGAAGTCATTAGTGAAGGTAACGAAGTATCTCCCATCGTGTCTAGTGACTGATCTAAACGGCCCACATACATCTGTATACGCTATGTCCAACAAATCCTTGCCCCGCTCACAAGTCCCGTAAACTATGTCTTTGTCATCTTTCCCAGAAGATAAGATTCACATTCATCATTCGATGTATGGTCAAACGTTTCCAAAGTCACATCCGATTGGAGTTTGGTGATGCATTTCTTGTAATGTGACCAAGACGACAATACCACATATACGACTTATCCAAACCATCGTTAGATTAAGTCGATTCAACATTATAGATTGAACTTTTATTATCTCTTACACTTATACTGGTTTCATAAATACCATGACATGGGTTAGCCTTAAAATAAAGCATTTTGTCTCTATAAATAAGGATAGAGCCATTATCAAACCCAAAACCAAAACCATCTTTATACAAAACAAAAAAACAAATGATGTTTCTAGCCGTATCGGTTGAGTAGCAATGATTAATTAAAACCATAGACAATACAGACGAAAAAGAAATCTCGTAATTTTCTATCGTGTCAATAACAGCAATCTGCCTGTTACCCATGACTAGGTCCAGCTCCACTCATCTCAACTTCCTACTTCTTTTTAGTCAATACACATCAGTACATATGTGAGTACCACATCCTGTATCCAATACCCAAGAATTAGAAGCAGAAGTATTAGGGAGTTCAATCATATACATACTTGAAGTAGCTGCTCCATTAGCTTTGAGCTTTTTAAGCTCCTCCAAATATTTAGGACATTAACGCCTCCAATGTCCTACCTCCTTGCAGTGAAAGCATACATCATTCTCAGGAGTCTCTGATTGAGGTATACCAGATTGGGCTTTCCCTTTGCCGGACTTATGATTGGGGTTGGGCTGAACAGCCTTTTCTTTTCCCTTGCCTTTTACAAGGGCGACCTTGTTCTTCTTTATACCTCCCTCCCTGCTGGCCAGTACTGGAGCAACGGGCTTTGACTTGCCCCTGTTAGACTTTGTAGTCTTAAGCATGCCATGGAGCTCCATAATGGTTTTCTCCAAGTTGTTCATATTGAAGTTCAAAATGAACGGTTTGCCGCAGTTCGCAAAATTAGTTTTAACAAGGCTAAGATCCATATTTCACTCCCAGCTACGATGGGTTCGCCACATATCGCAACTATTAGTTATTTAGGTAGGTAACCATTTTACCAATTCCATCTATATGAAATTCTTAGATCCTTACGGGATATATTGACATCCCTATGTCAATTGGAATGTCTAATCCCTTCCCTGCTTATCCTGTCTCGTGACACGTTTGTCGTGGATCACAAGTTCATATTGTAAATCAACCATACTAAGACACATGACATCCGGCCCAAGACTTTCGGTATCGCGAACGTCTCAAATATCATTTCTAAAGTCTAACCGACGCGTTAGCTTTAGACCTTCCCCACGCCAAAATACTATTAGTTCATATACGTGTCTTAAATGGGTAGCGTGTGATTTATGTTAAAAAAATGGGGTTTGTTTTGTTAGTTACAACATTTTTAACCGTTTTATTTTAGCAAATTTCGTTTTAATCATTTTAAAACTATATTGTTAAACTCATTTCATTAATTTGCCAAAATACACTTGCAAGTTTTTTTAACTCTTAAAAGGTTTGTTGTGTTTCAAATTATTAAAAAGAATTATCTAGCTTGCTCTACCTAGATAACATACAAAAATAAGAAACACAACCATAAGCAAGTAACGGTAACTGTTAGCATCAAATTGATCCTAATAATTATCTCAAAAAGTTTTATTAAGCAATCGGGGCTAAGAATGGAACATCTGAAGATGTTGTTGTGCCAAA
>NW_020201261.1:6311-7533 GCF_001531365.2 Cynara cardunculus var. scolymus | reverse complement strand
AGTCGATTAGGGTTCTTGAGAGTTTGTAATTTCCAATTCAATAAAGAAAGCGCCGTCGATTTCTATTTCATCTTCTTCTTCTACAAATTTCTCTTAAATTTCCTTATTAAATTGTTCTATTGTCAGATCTAGGTTTTAACAAGTGGTATCAGAGCCAAATCGATTAACTTCTATCGATACGATCTTTCTAGCAGTAGATTCAATTTTCTTGAAAAATACTCTCATGAACTGCTTCCTGTTCGACTGCAGTTTGGTCCCAAAAACTCTGATTTCATCATATGTTTAAATGTTTTAATCAAATTCCTTTTAAGGGATTTGTTCTTGGATGAATTCGAACCTATTTTGATCTTGAATCTTTTGGTCTATAGAGTTTCTTGGAGTCAGTCGACTTATTGAACCTTGATTTTGTCAAATCTACGCGTAGGCGTTTTAGCAAGAATTCATGGTACTCACAGCCTAAGGCAATTGGCGTTTTATTTGCCAAACATATTTTTATCGCCAATATCTTGAGTATTCTTTCATCTTCTCTCTTTTGTGGATTTGAATATATAATAGCTTAAAAAAAATTTTTGCCTGTAATCACCAATCCTACATGTTTATGGCAAATTCCTTCATGTTTTGCCCTTAGATGCATTAACAGCAATTCTCTCAATTTTCTTTAAATTGACCTGCTGTTTCTTGGAGTCATAAAGCTTAAATGTTAATTCTTCTCTCTACTTCTCAATAACAATGGTGTTTGCTTTGGTTATTCAAGTTATCTTCAATTGAATCAAGCTCTAAAGCTGAATTCCTACTCAACTTGCGGTTCAATGAAAGTTTCTTTGTCATAAGACTGTTTGCACTGTTTTGTCAAGTAATTCATACATTTATCTATCCCTTTTTGGATGAATTTGCTACTTTTGGGGTGAGTGGCTATTTTGTGCTTCAAAGAATGTGTTGGATAATGGGCAGATTAAAGCTGCATCTTGTGCAATCAGTGGTGATGCATTCACATTGAATCTGATTTGATCTAAGAGTTGAAAAATGAAGAACAAAGAGATACATTCAGGGGGGAGCTTGAAAATTTCATCCATACCAAGCAAACTAAAGCTTTAATCAAGAAAGCAGAGAGGAGAAGACCTGAAGACTTCATGAAGATGCTTGCTTCATAAAACTTTAGGGGGAGATTGTTAGCATCAAATTGATCCTAATAATTATCTCAAAAAGTTTTATTAAGCAATCG
>NW_020201261.1:0-5756 GCF_001531365.2 Cynara cardunculus var. scolymus | reverse complement strand
AGTCGATTAGGGTTCTTGAGAGTTTGTAATTTCCAATTCAATAAAGAAAGCGCCGTCGATTTCTATTTCATCTTCTTCTTCTACAAATTTCTCTTGAATTTCTTTATTAAATTGCTCTGTTGTCAGATCTGGGTTTTAACAGTAACAATTGCCTCAAACCTATGCGTTTATCCCATGAGCCACCACAAGAAAATTTGGTCTTACTAAGGGATAAACAACCACAAAATAAACCAATATATTGATGTGTCGGTTCCCACTAAAATCGCCATTTCCTTAATGTCCGAGTGGGTCCACACCAAGACTTCAGTCTTCATGAATATTGTTTGTTTCCTCGATCTTCTTTTACATTTATAATTAAAAAAAAACTATTCTATCCTATACTTTTATACAAATACATAGAAAAAAAAAGGAAACGACCCGTAGGTCGCGCAAAATACAACCATAAACAAAATAACAAATACATTGCAATCACATAGGTTTAATAGAGGCAAAAAAACTGTTATCGGATCCATACAAACACAATTTTGTATAACAAAGCAATGGAGTGCCAGATCCACGCAAGTGACAACACTTTGATAAAGATTATGTTGGTCCCAGTCGGGTCTACAAGATTTTTGGGCAAACAGTTTGTAGAAGGGGGGGATGAACACAAACACAGAAAACTTTCATATTTAAAAATATATATTGATAGAGAAAGATCAATACAGATTTTCGCAGATTGTTTGCGGAAATAGACAAGGTAAAGATAACCTATCTAAAACAATCTAAGTTTACACACAAATATACTTAGCAAAATAGAAACGTTTTGCTGAAAAGATAAAGAAAGAAAGATGTTCTTGTTTGGTAAGAATTTTAGAATTCTTGAGAGAGATTCTAACTTGCTTGAAGATAAGCGTAAGTATTCCTTTTAGATGTGTGCGTATATGTGTGTGTTCTCTGCATGGAGAGAACACTCATCTATGTATCCATTGCATTAAATGCAAATCAGAATTTAGAAGGGTTTAAACATACATCAAGATTTAGGAGGAAAGCTTGTCCTTTGCTACAGTAAATAGTACAACTGTCTATTCATGAGCAGACATCCTTTCATAGAGTTGGTGGGCATTAGAGTCGACTAGTCGACTCCTTGCTTTACTGTACTCTAGAAAAGGTATGGGTTTGTCCTTTTTGTGTGGAAGGACAAGACAAAAACAATCTTGCACAACAAGCTTCATTTGATCGCTGAATGCTATAATAAGACTGAAGATCTCTTCAACATTCGCTGATGCTTGGGCAGTCTTCACACATATGTTGACCAGGTTGTAATTACTGACCACTTCAGATCACAAACGCGCCAGTCACTAATCTTCAGTTTCAGTCTTCGACTTTCACTGAAGGTTCTTTGGTGTGAGTTTTGTCTTCTTGAAGTATCGTTGTCGTTGTATGATTTACAATACATGTTTCAGCAATCACTGAACAGACTCAGTGATGATTGTTGGAACAGAAAGAACAGAAACATAATACTTCGAAAGGTAAAAGGTATTATCATCAAATCAATGAAAGAGATGATCAACAATATCCCCTATTTGATGATGATAAAGTAACATAAAGAAAACTGCCTTAATAAATAATCGTAACGAAAAGTTACATATAACGTACATGTCTATTTTAACTATTTTGGGATCTTTTTTAGTGAATCAGTTTTTACTTTATAAGTTTTCTTAAGTTACCAGTTTAAGAAAAAGTACAAGAAGGTAAACTGAAACTGAAAGCATGTTCACTGATTAGAGATTGTCAGTGACTGTAAGAGAATACTATAACTCATAGACATGTGTCCCTATTACTCTTTTCGGGGATCTTTTTCAGTTATGTTGATGAAATACTTATATTAATTCAAAGGACAAATTACAAGTGTTTCAGTCGGTACATTTCTAGACTTACAAAATATAAGTTGTACACTGAAAGTAAGGACATAGATACAAAAGACATACAATGAAAAACAAAATTACAAGACAGAATTTAATAACTAATCTAGGTCGCTAAAGTTGATGTAGCCAGGTACTTCTTCTCCAAGCTCCTTTCGACGTAGAAATTCTCTTTTGATCTTGCGGTCTATCATTTCACCATATATATCATTGTCCAACCAATATCTGATATAAGTAAGATGTTCCATAGGACAAAGATTTAGCTCAGACACTCTCTGGAAGCTGTGTTCACCTTCTTAGTCAAGGAAAATAAATCCTAAGTCAGGCTTGAGGTGTACAGTGTTGGGTATGTAAGGACCCTTTGCTGGCAAGGAGAGGTTTAGCATTGAGATGCCTGCTTCTTCGAATCCTTCAGAACTTCGTATAAGGAGAACTTTGTTTCATGTTCATTCCTCAGGGTTGGTCAGTCATTAGGACTTGAAGGTCTTCTTCTTCCACCTTTCTTTAGTGATGGCTTTGTAGGTACAACGACATATTTTGACATCTTCTTGATCAGCTCAATGATGATGTCTTCAATAATTGGCTTGTGCCTTGACTTTGAGCGTTGAATGGCTTGGCAGATCTCCAACCATTCACTGTAGCCATATTGACCTAGGTGGGAAGTATACTCCGTGACAGCATCAAGGTTGTCTCTAGTGATGAGCATTGAGACTAGAACTTCACCGTCTTTCATCCATCCATTTATTGTGACATTTGAAATAGGGTGAGGACTAATTCTCTTGTTCAGATGATCTTCGCTCCATTTTCCGTCTCGGTCGCCAGCTTCATCGCCTTTTCATGCTCAGCTTCTACAATGGAAAGCAACTTTGCTTGGGCCTTGACTGTATTCACCATCTTTTTAGACTTTTTCTTCGGAAGAACTTTAGCAGTAAGAGACTTGGCCAGCCTTATGTTGTCCTCAGTCTATTGTCATTGAAGAGTACCTTGAGATTTTCTTCTTCATCAACACCTTTGTCTTTCGATTTGGTGTTCTTGTTCTTCTCGGAAGTTTCCTTCTCTTTTTCTTTCTCTTTCTCCCCCTTGGATGCAAAATCCCTGAGAAAGACTTCTTTCACAGCATTGGCGGGTTTCTGGTACTGAATGGTGAAGTCTTCATCATCGTCGTCTTCATCATCATCATCACCAACATCCTTTCCAGCATCAGGAAGGGTGGGAGAATCATTGTCTTCATTGTCATCATCTTCATCATTATCTTCCTTATCACCAGCATCAGCTGCAGAGGTGATAGGAAGGTCTTCGTCATGAGATTCAGCATCAGCTCTAACAGTTTCATCAACAACCTCAGCTTCAGGAGCTTCATAGGAAGTTGGATTTTCATCAACGACCTCAACTTCATTAGTTGTGGGTCTGGGAGCTTCAGCTTCAGTTTGAGTCGTTGGGATAGCAGCAGCAGCATTTAACTTTGTCACCCCATCTTTATCATGAGCATGATATTCAAAAAAGTTGTCAAGAGTTCTTGTCAAGATTTCCACCATCTCATCAAGCTTTGTCAGGGCTCTAGCTTGTAGAAGACTGCACTCAAGAATTTGATCCATCTGGAGGCGATCCATTGCTGTGAATGACGGTGTAGGTGTTGGTACTAAACATTGAAGGATCTCTAGTATTTGTTGCATCAGCTCACCATGCCTGGCAAGCTGGGCATTCGCTTCATCGGCCTTGCTGGTTAGAGCAGAGATGGCCTCAGCGTTGGTGCGTACGGCTGCTTACACCGAAGAGAGCTGTTCTTTGATCTCTTGAACTTCAGCTTTGATAGCTGAGAGGTCAGTAGAAACTTCATCCCTGAGAGGCATGCCCTTATGGATTTCGTCCATTTTAATAAGGACAGACTCCACAGCGGGGAGTATCAGCTTCACGTCGTCAGCCATGTTGTATTCTTCTTCCATGGCTGGCGTTCCTTTATCGCAAGGACCTAAAAAGGAAAATGTTTGAGCATAAGATAGATCGGGGTTAGAAGAAATGAAGGAGTAGTTGAGGGTTCATCAGCACCATCTGAAGGATTAATGTTGCTTCTCTCCAGGTTGCCTTCGAGAGGATAGGCGACCATATACTGAGATGCGTCGAGAGGAGCAACCATAGCTCCAGTGGTGGGTGCTTCATCATCAGGGAGGACAGTTGTTGATGAGTCATAAGCACGTGTCAAGACCGAAGAAGTAGGAGAAGAGAAAATGGTCGAGACCGGTGGACATGGGTGTTCAGCAGTGGCTATGCTAATATTAACACCTTCAGTGATTTGGGTCACTGAGGCGGTTAGGATCGGAGCCACAGGTACGACTGTGATTGTAGAAATCACTGAAGAGATTGAAAGAGATGAAGCTAAAGGTGCCTCGGGAGTATGGCTGATTTCAATAGTTAAAACCTTTTGAGAGGTAATAGCCAGAGACGTGGGTATCCTCTTTTTGGCTTTCTTGGCCCACGATGGAGAACCAAGAGTGGCTTGATATGAGGGACATTTGGAAGAAAAGAAAGCGGTGGTTGGGATAGACTGGGGGTTTTCCTTAGTCGTGACCACCTGATAAAGAGAAGAAGGAAATACAGGCACAATTGGATAAAGTGAAGAAAAAGCATACACAATTGCAGAAAGTGCAATGTCTTCATTTCTTAATTTATGATCCATAATTCTGGATCCAAGCTTGCAGATAGAAAGGTTACCTTCTTTGGAGTACTTGATGTCAAAGATCTTGGCAAACACCATGGACATAAACCTGGTGTAGGGTACTACCTTCTCCCTCTGGCGCTTGTTCAGCTTCAGCAACAGATCCTCGAAGATCACAGCCGCAAAGTTGATCGGGCGCTGGCAAATGACAGATACGCCAATGTTGAGCACGACCCTGGAGGCTTGATCTTGGACACCATTTTTGTCTCCCATACATTGAATGAAATGGGAAAACAAGTACTACCAAACCGCAGACATGCGGTTTA
This sequence comes from Cynara cardunculus var. scolymus, assembly GCF_001531365.2. Lineage (NCBI taxonomy): Eukaryota > Viridiplantae > Streptophyta > Magnoliopsida > Asterales > Asteraceae > Cynara > Cynara cardunculus. Next base: position 873 of record NW_020201261.1, on the reverse strand, counting down.
TCTCAATCTTCGACAGCAACTTGAGGAAATCCCTGGAGTCCTTCTTCATTGGTCAGGCGTAGCCAATATCATCATTTCAGTAGAAGGATCACTGAAGTAGGGACCCTTTGGGATGCGAAGGGCGTGCCTTAGCATTGTAACGCCAAAGTTGACGGTCATGCAGTTGAAGGTGAAAGAGATTTTCTCCACCTGTTGACCATTCTTGTCAGTGTCATGAACAACTTTAGTAGTTAGCCAGAACTACTGAATAACTTCCTTCACCATGACATGTTCATGGGTGAGAGCATAGAAGATGGGGAATTTCTGAGGAAGTTAGCGGCCTCCTCATAATAGGATTTGTTCGTCGGGATGTCCACCAAAGCCACATGATTGTTTGACTTGAAGAACACGTCGTCGATCGAGAAGTTCATGTTCTTGGAAGTTATTTTTTGTTATAGGTAAGAAATAAGAAATAATAGATTTGTTAGTAGTCCAAGATAAGGATGTGAGATTTTAAGTTTTAGAACAATAAAACTTCTTTTGAAAAATCCACAAAGAAAATATTAAGGTTTTTCGAGAAGAATAAGTGTTTTGAAACCTTAGATTATAACCAAGTAGGAGAATATGTTATTAATATTTATGTTTGTAGAGAGAACAAGTTTTTAAATAAACAAACAACATCATAAAAGAAGAAGAATGTTAGCTCTCATTTCCTTAAATGTAAAAGTATAGAAAAAGTAAACTGCGAGTATTGATAGAAGATGATCTGTCACAGAAGACCACAGAGGACCAAMAGCAGAAGATGCTCAAGCGTTCAAGTCTCAAGTGACAGAACCTCTGTCGTGTCTCACAGAGGTTCTGTAAACTGGTCCTCTGCAAAGACATTGCTACAAG
>NW_020201260.1:29020-70849 GCF_001531365.2 Cynara cardunculus var. scolymus | reverse complement strand
AATAGTGCTTTTGTACAATTCACTGTAGCAAAGGACAAGCCTTCCTCTTAAGGCTTGACATGCACTCTATACCCTACCTTATTGCATTAAATGTTCATTTAATGCACTGGGTATAAATAGAAGTGTTTTCTTCTCCATGCAAGAGAGCATGTACGCGCGCATCTCTCTGATATCCTATTCTTACTTCAAGCCTCTCCTTGCTTATGTAAAAGATCTTTATTTTCTAGCATTATCTTTTCTTGTATTTGCTAAAGATCTGTGTGTAACCAAAGGTTGTTTAGATAGGTTTTCTTTACCTTATCATTCCGCAAACAATCTTGTAAAATCTGTATTGATCTTCTCTATCAATATATATTTTATATTTGAAAACTTTGTGTTTGTATTCATCCCCCCCCTTCTACAAACTGTGTCTTATTTTGTAGACCCTTTCGGGACCAACAATTCATTACGCCCTGAGTTACATAATCTACAGGTACATTGAAAGGGATGAGCACCTGGGCATCATGAGAAATGGAAGCTTCATCCCTCTGCATACATGCTATGACCCTTTGCAGGGCCTCTGCATTCTGCGCCGTCAATTCCTGAAGTGTATCGAGACGAGAGACATTTATTAAAGATTTAGCCCTCAATACTGCTAAGGATGATCGTATCTCATCCAGAGCAGATGCAGAAGGTGATGGCTCTACACGGGCCATGTTGAGTTTTGGCTCTTCCAATGAGCACAACAAAGAGGTGGCAAGGGATTGGAACTCTTCCCTTGGGACGTAAGCTGTTTGGGTAACCTCTAGCTCAACACATGGGCCAGATTTAGTCCTAGTTACAAAGACACCTTCTTGCTCGACTTGATTCACGTTGGTCGAGGAAGGATTTTCAGCAGATCCTTGTGGTTTTCCTTAAGGAGAATTCACTACTGTTGTTCTGTCATGAAGAGTGTCTAGGGCAGGTTCAGAGCCAGCCAGAGGACTCTTCATGAGTGGATAAGGACATTGGTCAAGAATCTCCATGTCTTGTTCACCTATTCCTTGCTCTGAACAAGGTGGGGAGTCTACATGTGCAAAGGAAACAAATTCCTCTATGTGGGATAGTGGCGTGATATGGTAAGACATATCACTTATTCTTTCAAAGATTTCACCCTTTTGAGAGGGTGATCCCTGAGGTGTGGCTTCCCTTTGACTTTCATAACCAGAAGCAGATGCGACCTCTAGTTGGTTTGGCAAGTTAAGTTTCAAGGTGTGCACCTCTGTTTCAATGACCTCCGTGTCTCGACCACCGGAGTCAGATGATGTGTTTGCATTGGGAGTTGGGTTATTGAATCGTATGTGCCTATTTACCAACCTAGGCTGCTCTGGCTCTCCCTGAGGCAGAGCAACTTTTGCACCTTCTCCCTCCTCACCTTCTTCTTCTTCCTCTTCACTCTCCTCACTCTCTTCTTCTTCCTCCTCACTCTCCTCACTTGAAGTATATGACCCAGCAGCATCATCGAAGTTCTCTTGGTCATTCTCTTGGTTAGAGCTAAAGGATTACTTCAAGCCTCGATTAGCTTTTTCCTTTACTCTGAGTCTTGCCTCTTCCTTTAGGCGAGCAATCTCTGCCTGTCGAGCTCTCTCTGCTCGCTCTTCCTGTTCTCGCACACGAGCAAGTTCTGTTAGTCTGGCTTGCTCTGCTCAATCGTCCTCTTCCTTTTTCTTTCTCTCCCTCTCCACTCTCTTTTTCTTTGCTTCCTCTCTCTTTCTTTGTTTTTCTCTCTCTTTCTCCAACCTTACCTCCTCTTCCTCTGCCTGAGGCCTTAAAGTGTCCTCTGTTCCTTCTTCCTCTTGTGTTAGTCCTATGCATGTCGGGGTTTGAGGCACTGGTTCTAGTGCCTCGCGTACACGTCTGTACGCTTTTCTTACCTCCCTCGTCTTCATATAAGCAAAGAGCTTCATTGGGATAGGCCTCTCTGATGTATAGCCCTCTTTGTTAACTGTGGGCTTGTAGTGGGTGAGCACGTTCACTTTGTGCACGGGCAGACGACCAACGTCTATGTTGTTGTCGTCGAGAACTGGTCTTAGAAGAAGACCCAAGAAGCGGGGGAACAAGAGGGATGGCAACTCCTTTCCTTTGGCCACCTCTTGGCATTTCTTGGCAACGGCAGCCTTGAAGTATGTGTAGAGTATCAAGGAGTAGTCCAAGGACAAGTCAAAGAATATGCCATACAGAATCTGGAGAATGTTCGTAGAGCACATGTCTAAGCTCCCAATCTTCCCTGTCAGTGATCGATTGACCAATGTGAACATGGTGTTCCACATTGGAGGAAAATATTGGCGACGGTATTGAGACAGGTATTGGATAGCTTTGTTGTACCCCAACAATTTCAAAAAAAGAGACGATTTCATCCCTAGACGGGAGAGGGGCGTACTTTTTAATCCCTAGGTCCATTTTTGTAGGGATTTCATGAACGCGGGAAAATAGGGACCTCGAAATAAGAACGTTGATGAACTCCTTTGAACATTGCACATAAAAGTCTCCAACAATCCCTCGTTGGGATTTAGTTATGGCGCAGGATTGCCAAAATTCCTGGATATACCTTTCAGGTACAAGGTCATCTGTGTTCATTAATGTGGGGTTCAAAAAGTGATGTTGAAGGATATCTATAACAGGGTGGTATTTTTGGTCAAAGTTTTCAAGAGACAGTTGAAGGGCGTGGTTATTTGGTTTGAGTGGTAGAGGAACCATGTTTTGGCTGGTTTCCTCTACGGTTTTCAAGGTAGTGGTGTGGGTTTGCGAATTTCCAGATTCGGAAGAAGACATTGTTGCAGGTTTTTGGTGAAAAAGGAAGGGTTTGAAAAGTTAGGGTTTTCAAGAATCGGTTCTTGATTCTTAAAATACGTTGAAGAAGGGGTTTGAATGACTTACTTGACGAACGAAGATGATGATTCCTTGACAGATTGTAGTTCCAGAAAGTGTTTTGAAAGCATGAAGGAGAATCAATGGCGGTTTAGAGCATTGAAGACGACGAGTTCTTTGAAAATTTGTGTGAGCGTAAAAAAGAAATTGGAGGAAAACAAATTGTTTAAATAGGAAAAGAAATACAACACTCGAGTGAATAGCGCCCCAATCGTCAGAAAAACTGAAGCGGTTTTCTCACAGCCTGTGGGGAATTGCCACGTGGACTGCCAGCTGCAAGTGGCGCCTCCCGGGTTTGAAAAATTAAGAGAATAGGTGGTGACGCTTAGTTAGATGGTAACTAATAAAAAATATTTTAAAATAAGAACTGTACGCCTTCTTTATTAAAATAATATATTTGTAATTTTTCAAAAAAAAATTAACAAGTGTACTCTGGTTTGTGAAAATAACAACCATTAGACGGAAGCTCTGTATTGGAGTACAGAGTTACTGTGATTAGATTGCTTAGAGAATTTGAAAAGAACCCAGAGTACTACATTAAAGAAGAATAACATACATTAGGATCTCATACTAAGACTCATGGTTGGACTATACATGTCCTATGTTTAAAAAGCTTGTTATGTTTAGATGCAGAGGCTCTGTATAGTACATACAGTGGCTCTGTCCTATAATCATAAAAGTTTTGAAGCAGAGGCTCTGTACAATACATACAGAGGCTCTGTGTGATTTATGATCTAGTGCTCCCCCTCGACTTGAGCTCTGCTTATCTGCTACCCCTTGAACTATGCTTGGATCATGTATGATAAGTATTGCACAGGCATGACGAACAAGGTACAGAGGCTCTGTATCACAAGACAACTTAGACCTGAGCAAGAGGCTCTGCATGTACTATGTAGAGGCTCTGTCTCATGGATCAATACAATAAACACAACAAAAACAGAAGTATGCATAAGGGATGCAGAGGCTCTGTATAGTACATACAGAGGCTCTGTCTTAGTTGGAAAGATTTAGCATACCCAACTTGCTAACCAAAAAGTTCAATCTTTTTTCATCAAGAGCCTTTGTAAATATGTCAGCAAGTTGTAAATCTGTACTAACAAAAAATATTTCAATCGTACCTTTCTCTACATGGTCCTTGATGAAATGCTAGCGAACGTCGATGTGCTTTGTTTTTGAATGTTGCACAGGATAGGCTGTGATTGCGATAGAACTTTCTGAGTCACACAGAATTGGAATCTTGTCAAACTCAACGCGATAGTCTTTCAGTTGAGTTTTCATCCATATCACTTGGGAACAGCAACTGGCTGCAGCTACATACTCTGCTTCAGCTGTGGAAGTAGAGACGCAGTTCTGCTTCTTTGAGGTCCAGCTAATGAGCTTCTCTTCTAGTAATTGGCAACTCCAGATGTATTCTTTCGATCAAGTTTGCATCCTGCATGATTAGAATCTGTGTATGCAATAAGATCAAAACCAAAATACTTTGGATACCAGAGACTCATAAATTGAGTTCTTTTAAGGTATCTAAAGATTCTTTTCACAGCTGAAAGGTGAGATTCGATAGGGTTTGCTTGATATATAGCATGAAGACACGTAGAAAACATGATGTCTGGTCTACTAGCCATGAGATACAACAGTGATCCGATCATTCCACGATAAGTCTTAACATCCATCGGTTTTCCAGATGAATCTGTGTCAAGCTTAGTTCCCGTTGCGATTAGGGTTCTGATTGTGGAAGAGTTATGGAGTTGGTATTTCTTTAATATGTCAGAGACATACTTAGATTGGCTAATGAAAATACCGTCCTCCCTCTGTTTTACTTGCAAGCCGAGAAAGAATGTTAATTCTCCCATCATGCTCATTTCAAACTCGCTCTTCATCAACGCAGAGAACTTACCACAGTGCCTCTAGTTTGTTGAACCAAAGATAATGTCATCCACATAGATCTGTACTAAAAGCGTCTCACCTTTATACCTCTTAATGAACAAAGTAGTATCGATTTTACCCTTTTCAAAACCATTTGACAAGAGAAAAGACGAGAGACGTTCATACCAGGCTCAAGGTGCTTGCTTAAGTCCATATAGAGCTTTGTCCAAGAAATAGACGTACTCTTGATGTGTGGAGCTTTCAAACCCCGGAGGTTATTGAACGTAGACTTCCTCCTTCAGCTTTCCATTTAAGAAGGCTGACTTAACGTCCATTTGATAGACTTGGAATCCCTTATGAGCAGAGAAGGCTAAGAAGGAGCGTATAGCTTCTAGCCCCTTGCTACTGTCGCAAAGGTCTCGTCATAGTCTATGCCTTCTTCCTGCAATAACCTTTTGCTATGAGCCTAGCTTTATTTCTCACAACGATCCCATCCTCATCCTTCTTGTTCCTAAAAACCCATTTACAGCCAATTGCAATTTTATTCCTTGGCAAAGGTACAAGAGTCGATACCTTATTCCTTTCAAATTGTTGGACCTCTTCTTGCATGGCGTCAACCCAACTAGGGTCTTATAGGGCTTCATGGACTTTCTTAGGCTCTACCATGCTTAGAAAGTTTACGAATAAACATTCATTAGCCGTAGCAGCCCTTGTCTTCACACCGCTCGAATGTTCACCAATGATCTAGTGAAGAGGATGATGTTTTGTCCATCTTGTTGTTGGGACAGATACAGAGGTTGGGGACATTTGATCACATTCCAAAGGCATATTAGGCATTTGGCTCGTTGATGGCGAAGAAGGTTCTGCTTGCTCCCCCTCGGATGATGGTACAGAGGAACCAGGTGCAGAACCAAAGGTATTATACTCTGGATCTATGAAACTGGGCTTTGATGCAGAGCTTGTTTGCTCTGGTTGTGTATTCGCATGATCACCAGAGGAAGAAGATGTGTGTGAAGGACCAGAGTCAGATGTACTTATTGTTTGTGGTTCTTCACTTACACGGGCAGATTCATCTCTTTGTGCACGTACAGAGATGTCTTCATCGCCATAGAAGTCTTCAAATAAGAGCTTGAGTTCCAATTCCCTTGACTTCATTTGAGAATTGGAAGTCTGTTTATTAAGCTCGAGTCCAGAGCTGAGGAACTCTGAAGTCACTTCTTTTTTATCATCGAATGAGACGTTTGAAAGCCATGACAGTCTTGGTTTGTTGATTGAAGACTCTGTATGCCTTGGCTTTTGTGGAGTAACCAAGGAACTTTTCCTTCATCGACCTTCTTATCGAACATGCCAAGTTGATCACGATCATTCAGAATGAAGCATCTGCAACCAAAGACATGTAAAAATTTAACATTAGGCTTTCTTTGGTTGATTAATTCATAAGGTGTCTTCATATGCCTCTTCACCATCGTTGCTCTATTTTGGATAAAGCAAGCGGCCGAGATGGCTTCAGCCCAAAAATGGGTTGGAAAACCAGAGCTTGCTAGCATTGTCCTTGCTGCTTCGACCAGAGTACGATTCTTTCTTTCTACAACACCATTTTGTTGTGGTGTTCTTGTTGGAGAGAAGTTCTGAGTTATGCCCTCCTTGTCCAAGTACGCATCAATCTTTGCGTTCTTAAACTCTATCCCATTGTCACTTCTCAGTTTTTGAATTTTGCTTTATAGAAGAACTTGAATCTTGGTCATCAGCTTGATTAGTAGCTCTGGGACATCTGATTTCTGCCTTACAAACTCAATCCAAGTATATCGTGAGTATTCATCAATTAAGACTAGGATATACTTCTTACCAGACAAGCTCTGCATAGAGATTGGACCACAAAGATCCACATGAAGCATATGCAGAGGTCTGACAYADRACACATCTRTCTTWGTTTTGTGGGATGCTCTTTTGAGCTTTCCCATTTCACATGCAGAGCAGAGATGGTCCTTTTCGAACTTTATGGCAGGAAGTCTGTCAACCAGATTATTCTTTACAAGCTTCTCTATATTTTGGAAATTTAAGTGATACAGCTTGTGATGCCAGAGCCAAGCTTTTTCACACTTGTGAGACACGAGACAGAGAGTCTCTGAATTATCTCTTGGTGAGAAGTTCATGAGATATAGATTTCCCTTTCTTTTGGCTCTTAGCAACTCCTGGCCTGATTCTGACATAATGGAGCAAGTTTCCTTTTGGAACTTGACATTGTAGCTAGAATCACATAGTTGACTTATGCTCAAAATATTATGTTTAAGCCCAGAGATATAAGCAACCTTAGAGACAAAAACCTTACCTTGTAGAAGATCTCCATATCTCTTTATCTCTCCTTGCATGTTATCCCCAAAGGTTACTTTTCCTCCAATCTTCTCTCTGTATGAAGAGAGCAACCTCTTATTGCCTGTCATGTGTCTCGAGCATCCAGAGTCAAAATACAAAATGTCCACATGCGGCTTCTGCAAAACAAATTATAAGGATTTAGGTACGCATTTCATAATGGGTCCTCGATGATTAGGGATAGAAGATTGCTTTTTAGCTTTAGGGAGAGGCTTCGTCTCATCACCTGAGTTACCAGATTTGACTTTAAGAGCCTTCTTTCTCTTCTGGGTCTTCTTGGATTGATGACCCAGAGAGAATACAGTTAGGATCAGAGAAGGTGGAAGTACTTCCTAAAAGCTAAACGCCAACCCATTCACTTTGTGCGAACATAGCACCATATTGTCTCGATAAAGAAGGTGGAAGCCATAAGACTTGTAAGAGTTTGGTATCCAGTCTTCTACGTCACAAGGCAAGATGGTAGATAATGGTACTTCAGTGAAGTTTATTTTCCAAATCTGTACTTAGAAGACTTGGAGTTTATGTGTCATGATTTCCGAAACCAGACTGTCAAATTGGAAGGGATCTTCAGGGGATTAGAAGCCATCAAAACTTAAGTGTCAAAGCAAATTGTCTTCTATTATAGATGTTCAAATGGGATATTAAAGTAATCAAAAGCATGTCAATCTGAAGAAGCCGAATCAAGATTTAGAAGACGTTGATAGTTATCCTTTGTACATGATTCTTGAAGATCCGGAGTTAGGTGTAATCTATGAAAATCTGAGGGTGCCAAAAGGTTTTTGAGTTTCAGTTAACTCAAAAAGTACAGTGATGGAACAATCAAAATTATCAGGATGTAGTTCGAGTTAAAAAAAAGCTCAAGATGACAAAGCGTCAAGGTCAAACAAGATGAATTTGAGAGAAAGGTTTTTACTACTTAAAGCTCTAGAGTTACTTGATGAGAAGATTGAGTACATGAATGCTATAAGAAGGTTTGAGGCACATCTGGGATTTAGACGTTCAAGGTTTTCAATTTCTAGAGCTTGAATCCGAAGGGGGAGAATGTTGGGTTCAATGCTTTGTGCTTTAAAAGTTGTATTCAAGCTTTGTATGCTCTTTTGTAATTTTCCTTAGTATAAATAGTGTAGTTGTCTTTAATTTTAGAGTAGTATTTCATTTGTAACATCTTCATTGGAAGTATTATAATCATTGAAGATAATACAAATGCCTTTGAAGAACTTTTCTTATGTGGTGTCTCAATTGTTCGAAGGTGGGTAATACTAAAGTATTGCAATACCAATTCTTCTTACCTATAAGTGCTCTTGCTTTTCAATATTGTAAAGAACATGCTTTATATTTCATCTAAATGATATTTATGTACTTTAGAGTTCGAGACTAACCAGGTCAATGAGGCACTAATGTGATGATTGATCTGTTATTTAGTGTAGTTTACATTTTATGAACTTCTATCATCTTATAGTTTGTACGGTGTTTTAGGAAGTTGGCTTATTATCTTACCGATAATGTTTTCTTGCAGTTTCACCTTTGTTATTATTGACAAAACCATTATATGACCTTCAACTTTATTTTTCCATTCGATCTTCCTAATACACCATATTAACCTTAAACTTTTTATATTAGTTGACTTGTAAAATAAACACGCAAACTCATAATTCAAGGGTAAATTAATGTTTCAGAATTGTGACTCACCCGCGCTGCATCGCGCGGGTACACCACTAGTTTTTTGAAAAATAAATCTGATGTTTTTAATACTTTTAAGAAGTGGAAAACTATTGTTGAAAATGAGACTAACTTGAAAATGAAGTGTTTAAAGTCTGATAATGGAGGTGAATATTGCAACAAAGAATTTATCGATTATTGTGTTGAGCATGGGATTAGAATGCTTAAAAAAGTCCCAGAAAACGCCTCAGCAAAATGGTGTTGCTGAAATAATGAATAGAATATTGAATGAATGGGAAAAGAGTATGAGGATTCATGCATAGTTGCCAAAGCTGTTCTGGGCAGATTCAGTTAGTACAACAACATATATCATCAATTGTGGACCTTTAGTTCCGTTGGGGTTCAAGATTCGAGAAGAAGGATGGTTGGGCAAGGATATAAGTACCGCACACTTGAGAGTTTTTGGTTGTACAACTTAATGTCATAAATGAAAGAAGCTGACAGAGATACGCTAGATGCAAAGGCAAAAAAAATGCACATTCATTATATACGGTTCAGACGAGATGGGCTACAAGTTTTGGGATGATCAGAACAGATAGGTCATCAGAAACCAAGATGTAACCTCCAATAAAAGTTCTATGCACAAGAAGCCAGAAACAAATCAATCTGAAAAGAGTGTCAAAACACAGTCAATGACGAGAAATCAAGTTGTGTTTAAAGAAATGACAGAAAGTGACCTTACAGGCTAAGATAGAAGAAACAAAGTAGATCAAGTGACGAGATGGGAACTAGTTAGGGTTTAGTTTTTGGTGAGGTATCAGAAAGCAATGACAACTCAGTTGATAGTAGGAACTTAGCTCATAGTGGGAGCATAGAAAACAACGATGCTGATGAATTTGTCTTAGAAGTTCCATCGTTATGGAGATCCACTAGAGAATCCAGACCTACAAAGAGATATTCTCCATCAACAAACTATTCATTGTTGATCGAAGTTGGTGAGCTAGAAAGTTTTTCAGAAACCATAAAATTAAAAGAATCGGTAAAGTAGGAGCAGACTATGAAAGAAGAAATGGGTTCATTACAAAAGAATTAGACTTGGTCTTTGTCCATATTACCGGCAGGAAAGAAAGCATTGAAAAACAAATAGATGTTCATGATCAAAGAGGAACATGATAATAGCAAAAGGTATAAGGCACTATTAGTAGTCAAATGGTTTTAACAAAAAAGAGGGGTCGATTACAATGAGATCTTCTCTCCACTTGTGAAGATGGCTATAATCAGATTGGTCTAAAGTATTGTAACTGTAGAAGACTTGCATCTAGAGCAGCTAGATGTCAAGACAGCATTCTGAGATGGACATTTTGATGAAGACATCTACATGGTCCAACCAGAAGGCTTTCAGGTGGCTGGAAAGGAAAACATGGTGTGCAAGATAAAGAAAAGCTTATACAGTTTGTAAAAAGCATTGAGGCAATGGTACTTGAAGTTTGACAACTTTATGAGGAGGAAGGGGTACATGAGATGTCGCATGGACCACTGTTGTTACTTGAAGAAATCCAAGTCTTTCTATATTGTATTGTTGTTATATATTGATGATATATTGATTACATGATCAGATATGAAAAGAAATCAACATATTAAAGAAACAACTATCTCAAGAATTTGAGATGAAAGATCTAGGGGCAACAAAGCAAATTCTAGGTATGAACATCAAAAGAGATAGAGCAGATGGCACTATAAAGTTATCCTAAGAGAAATACATCGGGAAGGTTCTAGAGAAGTTCAATCTAAAGGATGCTAAGGTCATAAGTACACCCCTAGGTCAATTCATGCTTACAAAGGAACAATCATCTCAAATAGAAGGAAGAGATGGCGAAAGTTCCTTATGCAACTGCAGTTGATAGCTTGATGTATGTCATGGTATGCACAAGACTAGACATTTCTCATGCAGTAGGAGTTGTTATCAGATTCATGTCAAATCCAGGAAAAGAGCATTGGGAAGCAGTCAAGTGGCTTTTACGCTACTTGAAGGGCACATCTAAGCTAGCACTATATTTCAAAAAGAAAGGTGTTATCTTAGATGGCTATGCTGATGTTGACTTGGGTGGTTATTCAGACTCAAGAAAAAGCACTACTGGTTATGTGTTCATAGTGGGAGGAACAACTGTTAGTTGGATCTCCAGATTACAGAGAAGTGTTCCTCTCTCAACCACAGAAGAAGAATACATGGCACTTGCAGAAGCGAGCAAAGAGCTTATATGGTTGAAGAACTTTCTTTCAGAATTAGACATGAAACAAAAAGATTATGCCATATACTGTGATAACCAGAGTGCAATAAATCTCATAAAGAATCCAGTGTTTCATAGTAGGACGAAACACATAACGATGAGGTATCACTTTATTCGAGCTTTAGTAAGTGATGGAACGTTGTCATTAAGGAAGATCCTTGGTTCAAAGAATCCTGTAGACATGTTTACCAAGGTGGTGATAAACTGATAAGTTGAAGCTTTCCATTGCTTCAACTGGCCTTCTAGATGATTGATGAAGAAGGCGTTGCAATAGTAAGAGAGGACTTATACATGTTAGGGGTTGACTGGAGTTATGGAACATGGATAGTAGTAGAGTTGATCAGCCTCCATGTAGGAGATTGTTAAGTTATGAAATATGATTAATTGGTAGTTGCCTAGTTGGGCCAAATATTAGACACTACTAGAAAACTAACTATTTTCGACGGAAAAATCCGCGGGAAAAATTAGTGGCAAATTTTCGGCGAACATAAAAAAAGTTGACTTCCGCCGGATTATACAAACTAAATATTTGGGAAATTATTAACTCTAATTACAATAAATTACCGGCAAACTTTTCATTTTTTTAAGATTAACGTCCGTCAGTAATCCGCCGGAAAAAATTAACGATTAAAATTTATTATTTTAAATTATTGGATGATTACGGGCAGATGCCGGTGGCAGCCGGTAATTTAAAATAATTAATTCTTCAAGATTTTTTTTTTTAAAATATTATTGTTTTTCGGCGGATTTCCGACGGATATTTGAAAATTTGTTTTTTTCCCGTTTTTCATACTTTAGGTTATATATATATATATTCCCCATGGTATGTATAGTAGATAATAATTCTCCTATCGAGTCCAACACACACATATACATGTATGCAATACATACCTACATACAAACACATAATCCGATGTCATTGTTATTATTGGACTTTAATAACTATTAAAAAAGTCTTATTTGGTTTTAACGGGTCTTAGTTGATCCCAATACACACCACATGCTCATATGCAATACATGTCTTCTCACAAACACGTATTGACTCTTAATGGTTCTTATTGAGTTTTTAATGGATTTATTAGGCTTTAATGGTTCTTATTGGGATTTTAATGAATCTATTAAGCTTTATTTGGTCGTATTAGGCTTTAATTGATATTAGTTGGGCTTTAATGTTTCTATTTGGCTTTAATTATTTTTATTGAGTTTTTACTAGATCTATTAGGCTTTAATAGATCTATTGGATTTATTTGGTCGTATTGGGCTGTTATGGATCTATTGGGCTTTATTTGATCGTATTGGCTTCAATGGATCTATTGAGCTTTAATAGATCGATTGGGATTTAATGGAAGTTAGTTGGGCTTTAACGGTTCTATTGGACTTTAATGGATCTATTGGGATATATTGGGATTTATTTGGTCGTATTTGGCTTTAAATGATTTATTGGGCTTTAATTGGTCGTATTAGGCTTTAATGGATGTTAGTTGGGCATTAATGGTTCTTATTGAGTTTTTACTAGATCTATTATGTGTTATTTGGTTGTATTAGGCTTCAATTGATCTATTGGGCTCTTTTAAATAAATATTTGTATGAAAGTTGTCATTCATGTCAGAAATGGGTTGTCAATTTGTTAGGCAAGCATTAGGACTTGTATTTATAATTCTAATACATGTACATTTCAAATTCTATTTAACAACACAATTTCGTAAACTTGTAGCAATGTCGACTAATACCGATAGAGGATGGATGAATAAACGGATAAATAGGAACGAGACTATAAATCCAGTTGTCCAAGTCGAAATAGTTGGATTTTTGGATTTTACTTTGTCAAATGAGCAATCTATGGCGAGATATCCTTGTAAGAATGTGTCAACTTAAAAAATTTAAAAATATAGACGAAATTCATGTAGACTTGTTAAGAAAAGGATTTATTATAGTCACTAGTATGCATGCGATGAATTAGAACCCGAACTTCAACAACCACAACAAACCATAGTGGACTAGGGATGGAAAAAAACCGATGGTGAAAACTGAAATTTTCAGGCTGTGTTCAGGGACATCTTATCGGGGACGAGGCGGGGATCGGGGACATATTCAGGGATTTTATCGGGGTCGGGGACGGTGATCATCGTCCCGGCCTGCCCGATATGTGTATATATTAAATTTAATTTATATATATATATATATATATATATATATAGAGAGAGAGAGAGAGCAAACGTTTCAAATGCAACCCATCATATTTGTACAACCAATGCAACCCAACTAATTGAGTTATTTATGGAAATGATGAGAGTTCATTTATTATGATTTAAATATTTATGGAAGATGACTAGGGTTCATTAATTATGATCAATACTTTATATTATGAAACAATCAAAACTTTTATGAAATCATATATTCATCAAATTAAATGGACGGTTGAGATTGAGTTGTATTAGTTGTACAAATGTAAAGGATTGTATAATAATTCACCTCTCTCTCTGTAGTTTATTTTGACTAATCGTGAAATCGTGATGTTAGTTGTTTGATGTTTAAATTTGTGTTTACTTTCATATAGTAATATAAAAACGTTTATAATTGGTTTGATTATGTTTGAGACATTTAAACTTTACATCTTTAAAAAAATTATAATTTACTTTTAGTTGTGAAAATTAACGTATTGTAATTTTTTTCAGATCGATTCAGATGTAGGCTATAGCCAACGGTGAACGGGAAACCAACGGGGAAAAAGGATTTTTACTCTTAAGGGGTTCGCCAACAGGGATCGAGTAAACCGCGGGACCCGACGGGGATCCCCAATAAGATCCCCGAAGGGGATCGGGGCGGTTACGGGGACGGTAATTGTTATCGGTTTCGGAGACGGGGATAACAATACCCAGCCCGAACCCGACCCATTGCCATTTCTATAGTGGACGAATATTATAATGAGTTTAATGGTGTTGAACAAATGGTGATGGATCAAAATTTTCCGAGTACATCAAGTACATGGGACGAGCACAAACCAAATCAACGTGCACAACGTTTCTATGATATGTTACAAGCTGCAGATGAGCCATTGTGGGAGGGATACTAGAGATTTTCAAAGCTAAAGGCAGCAACACGGTTTTTGAATTAGAAGGCAGATTGCAATGTACCAGAGACAACCTATAATAGTAATCTTTCTATGGTAATAGAAATGTTACCTGATGGTGAACAACTGGTTGGTAGCTTTTACGAGACAAAGAAGATGTTGAAGGAACTTGGTCTTCCAAAAGAAAAGATACATGCTTGCAAGAACTATTGCATGCTATTCTATAAGGAATATATTGATGATAACAGTTGTCGAGTATGTGGGAAGTCTCGTTACAAGACAACCGACCGAAACAATAAGGTGCCTAATTTGGTGTTGACGTATATGCCGGTTACACCAAGATTACAACGATGGTATTTGTGTAAGAAAATAGCGAAGGATATGACTTTGCACCATTATCTTCAAACTGAGACGGGAAAGATGGTACATTCGAGTGATGGGGAGGCTTGTAAACATTTTGGCAGGACGCATCCCGATTTTGCTCATGAGATTGGGAATATTCATTTGGGCTTACTATAGATGGTTTCAACCCCAATAACTCGAACTCAAATCCATACTCATTATGGCCAATTTTTCTTACAAACTACAATCTACCACCTTGGATGTGCATCAAAGACTGGAACGCCTTCACCTGGGTTTGCTAATTCCTGGAAAGAAGAGCCTTTGATAGAACTTGGATGTGTTTCTTCAGCCCTTGATCGACGAGTTGAAGACGTTATTCTTTGTCGATATCGTTACCTATGATGCTTATCGGTGGACGAATTTCACAATGACCCACAACGGTATGACTTCCCTGCTTATGCCATGTTGTCTGGTTGGAGCATGCGTGGCAAGTTAGCTTGCCCATATTGCATGGGTAATGCAAGTGTGTTCCAGTTACGAAGCAGAGGGAAGTCGTGTTGCTTTGGCTGCCACCTCAAGTTTCTGCCAACGAGACACTTGTTCATGCATGATAGGAACCAATTTCGTGTTAGACATGTCGAAAAAGTTGATCCACCCCTCTGCTAACTGGAAAGCAAATATGGGCTCAAGTTTGTAGCCTTATTATATAGTCTATGAAGGAGTCCCACATGGATCAAGGCAATATAGAAAGCCTGTAGTTTTTGGGGTAACCTACAATTGGGTAAAGAAGAGCATTTTCTAGGAGCTGCCATATTGGCACACTTTGTTGATCTGACACAACCTAGATGTAATGCACATTGAAAAGAATGTGTTTGACAATCTCTTTCACACCATCATGGACACCCCAAAATCAATGGACAACATAAAAGTAAGGAAAGACATAGAAGAATACTGCAATCAACCGGAGTTGCATATAAGGGAGGAACGGAATAAAATCTTTAAACCAAAAGCTTCCTACACATTGAACAAAGAGCAGGTAGGAAGGGTGTGTGAAGGGTTAAAGAAGCTGAAAGTTCCAGAAGATTATGCTTCTAACATATGTGCATTAGTAAACGTTGAAAATGTTAGTTTCTATGGCTTCAAAAGTCTTGACTATCACGTGTTCATGCAAAGACTACTCCCTCTTTCTATAAAAAAGATGGTATTGACTCTGATATGGGATACTATCATTGAGTTGTGCACATTCTTTCATGCAATATGTTTGACGGTGTTACACATTGATGACTTGCTTCAATTGCAGACAAGTATAGTGGAAACTATCAACAAGATGGAAAAAGTCTTCCTATCGGGATTCTTTGATTCCATGGAACACCTTGTGGTACATTTAAAGTAATAGTAGGAGATCTGGTTCAATATCGATGGATGTATCTTTATGAGGGACGTCTAAGGAGACTAAGAAACAAAGCAAGGGTAGAAGGGTCAATTGTAGAAGCTTATTTGGTTAATGAACTATCTACCTACTGCTCGTTGTATTTTGGAACAACGGTAGAGACACGGCTGAACCGTGAGCCTTCGAATTTTGCCCCTGATTATTCATCTTCGGACCAACTATTAAAGATATTTAAGACTTTATGTCAATGATTATTTGATAAAGACAGAACACGTGTTAATCTATCGGATGAAGATATGCACAAAGCTCACACATACATTTCACTAAATTAAGAAGAATGTTTTTCCGTTCATAGACATCTTCAATATAGAGATAAATGTAGAGAGTCATATATTAATGAAGCGGGGGCTCAACAAACGTAGAGGTGAACTTTCCTGGATGGTTTCATACCCATGTAAGTGTATGCATAAATTCATCATTATTTATGTGTACTTAATAAAATATTACAAATGACATGATTATAGGTTATGTCTCGGTCGGACCTCGCTTCCGATCATGTGAGGATTTTGGCATACAAACAGATATGTGCAGTTTGGAGACACCCGAGGTTATTTGTAAACGGTTACAAGTTCCACACGCTAGCTCACGGTAGAAATCGCACCACACATAATAGTAGAGTATGCGTGAGAGGGTCTTGTTACTCAAATTAATAGGTTGACTACTATGGATTGTTGGATGAAGTCCTAGATATAAAATATCATAGGTATAAACTCGGCCGCGGTGTTGTCCATATATTCAGATGCATATGGTTTGATACGGTTAACGACGTCCGAGTACCTAAAACATAATCTCGTGGATGTCAAACACAGATTAAGACTTCGTTCAAATGACCCATTTATCTTAGCATCACAAGCTGAACAAGTCTATTATGTACCATATCCATCGAACTCATTAAAATATTGGTGGTATGTGGTGATGACAAAGCCAAGAGGAGTCTATGACATTGCATCGAGTACACCTGAAATCCTATCAGATGAAAATTTGAGCGAGGAACAGTTTTTCCAGGAAAATGATAGAATAACCCAAGCTGGGGGAAATGAATATGTGCAAGAACCCATCCATCTTGTTGCAGGGGAAGCGACATCGAAGTTGCCAATGATTGTCGTGACAACTGGTATATTGATGAGAGTAGTGACGAATAAGAGGGGTTCCAAGACTCGGATAGTGACTCTGATGATGAAGAACTTGACTTGTCGGATCACTCATCAGATGATTAAATACTATGTTAAATTTAGTCTTAGTAAATTTTGTCTAGTAGTTTTAAATCTTTATTGTTTCATTGTTTTAAATCTTAGTAAACTATTGTTCGACATCTGTTATTGTGTGGAATCTAACATTGTGTTGTGTTCTTGAATTATAGTTGTATGTTTTATAACGTTGCTTTGTAAAAAAATCGACAATGCCGCGTACTCGGATTACCGATCGAAATAGTGGCAGTACGCCCCCTAGCCACGGTACGGGAAGAGCCTCTAGTGGTGCTTCGGCACATCGGAGAAGCTAGAGTCTGGCCGTAGAGAGCTGCTCCGGAGCCGCTTCCACAACATAGGACAGTTATTGGCATCTGCAACAAAGAGTAAATACATTTATATCTTTTAATTCATAAAAATAATTGTTCTTTGTATTGATGCTAATTTAATTCATTATATAACTTTAGTGACACCAGAGTTAGCTGTCGGATTACCAAGATAAACCGAGAGCTGCTTGACGGGTCATGGATCACTTGAGACGTGAAGCGTCGAATGTGGGAGTGGTTCCAGATTCGTAGTATATATTCAACTTGTTATATTTTTCTACATTTTTAACCTAAGAATCGACTAAACTTTTACGTACAGTGCTACTACACTTGGGATCCGGCTTTGGACGCCCAGATTCAAGAGACATGGGAGAGAAAGACGGTAAAGCCATATATAGACAATTTTAGTGCCGCGAGGATGAAATCTGGAGAAAAAGCAAAGAGGAATGGGTATCCTTACTACGATGAAACCGACCCACACCGGGATATGAGTGTGTTGAAGAACTTCCCCCAGTTGGATCTCTTCAGATGTGTGGAGTCAGATGGTCGATTGTTGGAACAATGACAATTGGAAGGTTGTTTCTGGGGTGGCGCGTGAGAACCATGATAGCCAAGTTGCGCTACACACCGGTCGATCTATCCCATTTTCATAGCATGGTGCTCGCTTGGTAGGACCTAAAACCCATTACTTTAGTAGCTTGATTTTTAATATGTTATAATTAACATATGTTTGTATTATTTGACCTTTATAGACACACAGAAAAGATGGCGTGTCACCGACTGTTGTGGAATTGTTCGATTATACACATAAGAAGAGGTCGAGTGGAGAGGCCGCATCATCGGATTCTGGCGGGTACGTGACCTCTAAGTGTATCCAAGTCATGATAAATATCTATCTATTTTGATATTCATAATTGGGTACGTAACTATCTATCTAGTTTGGGTTGCCATTAATTGTTGTGTAAAAGTTTGAGTCGTTTAAATTAAAATCTAAATGAATGTGTGTGTGTGTGTGTGTATATATATCTTGTTTGGGTTGCCATCTATTGGACAAACATTATGATTGTTTAATTTAGAAATTCCATATGTATCATTATTTAGTTTGGGTTGCCATTTGTTGCTCAAATGTTTGGATAGTTTTGGCTAAAAATTTCGTACGTATCACAATTTAGTTTTGGTTGCCATTTGTTGGGCAAATATTAGGATTGTTTTGGATGGAAACGTCTCATTTACAGTCGTAATGCTATCGAAATTGACTTGTAATCTTTTTTAAACCATATGATGACTATTCAATGAGTCTCACCCAAAGATACGACAATGATCCCTCCACTTATCCCTTAGTTGATACATAGTTATGGGAGCAGGCGGTTGGAGGAAGCAAGAAAGGTCATCTATTTGGGTTTGGATATAACCAGGATCCCAATTGGGTCTTGACTGGGAACTCCACACAAGCTGGTCCATCGTTTTCAGATACACTACAAGAGGAATGAACTTTAGAGAAGAAATTTTTAGAGAAGCTTTTAGAAGTGTATCTAAAGCTACATTATAGAGAATGATTTAAATGACAAAAATGAGAAATGTAACTAAAGGTTGGACGACATTTAAAGAAGGATTTACAGGCTAATTATACGTTATAAGAAATGTCGTTAAAAGTTTTAGAGAAGCTTTTATAAAAAAAATGTCTCTAAAGAGTTTAATCAATTTTTAGAAATACTTTCTTAAGCTTCTCTAAAGATTAAGAAAAATTTTTAAATTTTTAAAATTAAATAAAAATGTTTAGTTACTTTTTAAAAGTGTATCTAAAATATTTATATTAAAAATAAATCAAAATTAAATATATAATATATTAAATAAGCAAACACTACAACAAAAAGAGGTTTATAGAACACTTTTTTGTGACACTTTTCGAAAACTGTCCTTTAAAAAAGCTAATACGATACATTAGTTAAATAATGTGTAGTTAAAAGTTTTAGAGAAGCTTTTATAAAAATATGTCTCTAAAAAGTTTCATCAATTTTTAAAAACACTTTCTTAAGCTTCTTTAAAGATTAAGAAAAAATTTAAATTTTTTGAAATTAAATAAAAATGTTTAGTTACTTTTTAAAAGTGTATCTAAAACGTTTATGTTAAAAATAAACAAAATTAAATATATAATATATTAAATAAGCAAAGGAATTGTAAAGGGTTTTCTCACAACAACAAAAACAAGTTTATAGGACACTTTTTTAGGACACTTTTCAAGATCCGTCCTTTAAAAAGGTCTAATACAACACATTATTTCACGAGTCTTATTTGATTTAATTTAATAGGACTCTTATTTTTTATGTCTTATTAAGCTCTCTTTAGTGTCCTATCATGTAAGTCTAATACGACACTTTTCAATGTCATATTATTTTAGAGGCAAATAGGATACTTTTTAAGTGTTATATTATTTAAAAGACTAATAGGACATTTTAAAGTGTCATATTATTTTAAAAATTAATAGGACATTTTAAAGTGTCATGTTAATTTTAAAAGTTAACAAAATATTTTTGATTGTTGTATTAGTGTTTAAAAGCTAATAGGACACTTTTAAATGTCCTATTAGAGTTTGAAATGATATAAATAACATATTATATTTAGAACCATTTTTAATATCAAATTTAGGCCCAAATATGAAAAGCCTGTTAATATATAATCCTAAGCCCATTTTTGCAAACCCAAAGACTGTTAATATTCAAAGGTTAATATTATAATTTTAAAACACATGAAATATTAAATTAAAGCCCATGAAAGCCCCGGCCCGTTAACTCCTACTTTACCATTCCCCCTTCACTACTTCCTTCACTGGACTCCATGGAAGAAGCTACGATCGACTCACCTGCACGAAGCTACGATCGACTCACCTGCACGAAGCTACGATCGATGCTCCCCTGTAACTACGTACGAAGCTACGATCGGTAATTTTGAAGGAACTCAGGAAGTTGATCGACTCCTCCTTCTCCCTCACTGTTTGCAATCGATCGACTCTACCCTGAAATCTCAAAGCATCAGACGACGATCCTTCTGCTTATAGGTAACATTTTCATTGACTACAATTTGTTTAATCTCTTAGTCTCGATACGAATTCTGTGACAATTTAACTTAGAGATGATTTCTGTTTGGTAAAAAAGTTAATCGGCTCTGAATCGTTTGATAAATTTTGTATTCTTTTGTTAGAAAGGGGCAGTATATTAGATGCACTCACCTCTTCAAAGGTAAAGAGGCTAATAGACGCAGTAAGTGACGAAAACTTGATAGCATGTATAACAGAAAGAAGATCTTTTGCATCAAATTGGTAAACAGTATACAAGCCAAATTTAGGTTTGGCCTCAAAAGTTAATTTGGAACTTAGGAGCTGATTGTTTCTCTTTAAATGTTAATTTAAGATTCTGTTTTGTATATATATATGTGTGTGTGGACATGATAATTTAAGATTCTGTTTTGTTTTCTATAGGAACCAAGTCTCTGGGAATATCATATTTTAGAAATGCGTATATAGAGAGAGAATTTTAGTTTAGAAAAGTGGAAACTTGTGTTATTGTTTTGGTATAATAATGTCAAAAATGATATGAAGCCAAATTATCCCCTTGGTTACATGAGTTTGTTCTCTGGGCCTTTGTTTGTTCCATCACTTGTTCTTTTTTACCATCGTGATCATCCTCCTCGTCTTCCTTGGCATTCTTTTAATCACATTCTATCTTTACCTATCTATTGTTTGGGCTTTAGCAGTGGTTCTGTCTGTGGTTGAGAATAGTTATGGGATTTCAGCACTTGGGAAAGCTCGAGAGCTTGTGAAGGGCAATAGGGTAGATGGATTTTTTCTGAATTTGTTTATGGTTCTTGTGTCGCTGGTTTTTATTCCGTTTCAATTGAAATTGTCATCTTTAATGCACATTGTTTTTGTGGTGAGCCAATCTGTTTTCACTTGCATAGTGAGCATCTTTCAGTCCATGGCAAATATACCACTAGATACCGATTGCATAGTGAGCATCTTTCAATCCATGCCAATCTGAATTTCTATTTCCAGTGTAAGAATCACATGAAGAAATCAGAGGGTTTTGAATCACCAAATACCGATTGCAGTTGTTCTGGATGAAAATATACCATAATCAACTTATGCTTCTCTTGTCTTGTTGTTTTTATGTTCAAATAACCAATGATGTATAATTAATTTTCAATACTTTTCTCAGATGTTGAACATAGTATATGTTGCACCTGTTTTTTGCTATCATATAATACTAGAAAGTTAAACTGCAATACCAACACTAAAGACTTTTATTCTAAACTTGTGGGTTCATCATTGGCTCTCCACCTATCAAATAAATAGGACCTATATGCAAAGAACACATGATGGCCAAATTAAGCCAATTGAACCTAAGTGTATTTTGCCATCTAACAGTAGCAAAAAGACATGCAGGCTAAGTTGTGCTCATACCTCCATCTAGTGATACAGGTATATCCATAAACTAAGGCAAGGAACATGAATTGTGAGTAGTTTAGAATAAAAACAGGTGCAACATTTGAAACCTACTGTTTGAAACATATTTTTATCTTTGTTATTGCTAAAATCATATTTTGTTTCTGTAGGCTATGTCAAGGAAAAATTMTGAGAATAGGGGGAAGCGAAAGTATGTTGCTTTAAACGGTACAGTGAGTACTCCGAATCACCATTTTCGAAATAGAGGATTGTCTGACAATTCTCTTATCGGTGAGATAGAGACTTTTTGAAAGTTGCATTATAGAGAAAAAGATGGTTGGGTTAATAACTATTCTCGCACTTCATATGTAAGTTACGTTTAACGAATTCTTTTGCATGTCTTCATCGTTTTATAAATCACTAAGATTTATATATGTGATTTTTATGTTCATAAGAGAACATGATAGAGATTAAGCGGCAAAGTGAATCAACGTAAAATCCCTCGGGTGATCTAGAGATTATGCAACAAGTCTTAGGTAAAAGACCTGCATATATTAATCTTATATGACTCTTAATTTTGATATCTTATTAACATATCTTGACGTCCCATCATGTAATCTAATACGACACTTTTGAATGTTATATCAGCTCCATCATCAAGAAGGTTTTCCAACTTAAATTGTTCCTCTTCCCCCACAAAGAAAACGAGCCCAGATCGTCTTCCGACCTCCGGCTCCTGCTGCTGCTTTACTTCCTTCACCAGAGAATCAGTTTTAGATGGAAACTGAAGATTTTAGAAATCTTTGAGGTAAAGGTTGTTTCTCACCCAACTAACTGCCGTTGCTTGTGTAAGGGTTGGTCTGAAGCCTGCAACATATAGAAGTGACTGCAAAGGAAGAAGGAATAAAAGGAAGAAGCTGAATGATAGGCTCTTTGCACTTAGGGCAGTGGTCCCTAATATTAGTAAGGTATGATTTACTCCATATAATGCATTTTTTTTTGCAATTCGTCCATGTTATCGTAAATAACACTTCCACTGATCCAGGTCTTACTGCCTAAGAATAGCAGTATCATGGGGATGGCTTTCTGTATTAGAGAAGAGAATTTTTGAAAAAGTTTGATGAAATGAAGGTTGGTCTAGCAAGGGAATTCAAGGCAGAAAATAAGAAGGTAAGGGTTGAGTTGAAAAAGTTCAAGACAGAGGTTGCTCATTCGACAACAAGTTAATAAACAAACCTACAGTATACACATCTACAGAGAAGCCACTGTTCTTCWTACTTTCAAGAAACTGAATCGCCTTTGATGTTCTTCATACCGTTCTTCTTGCTATTTCATCTGTCTTTAAACAATCGATATTCTCGTATGATTGAAGCACGTATGATGATCATTGAATGATTTCTATCAATTTGTTGATTAATGCAATTTTATGTTTTTTTCTAAATGATTTCTATCAATTTGTTAATTAATGTTTCAGGTACGGGAGGAAATGTCGAT
Source organism: Cynara cardunculus var. scolymus (assembly GCF_001531365.2). Classification (NCBI taxonomy): domain Eukaryota; kingdom Viridiplantae; phylum Streptophyta; class Magnoliopsida; order Asterales; family Asteraceae; genus Cynara; species Cynara cardunculus. Next base: position 47,476 of record NW_020201260.1, on the reverse strand, counting down.
AGAAAGACTAAGATATTTGGAAGCCACTGTATGCTAATTTCTTTTTAACTTACATTTGTATGCTTGATTTTTACCAACTAGGGTTTACTTTTTAATCTAGTATTGTATTCAGCCTCATGATATGCAATGTCATAATTGGATTATGTTATGTTTTTGTTTATTAGTCTAGTGATTTACGATGCAGGCAATTTACTATGAAGCAATTGGCATGGTTGAAGATTACCAACAGGCTGTTTTAGTGGCCAATCTTGGAGGCATTCGAGAGACACATGGTCTACACTCCAATCTTGGCCTCAAGAATTCTCCTCAGGTCTAATTATAAATGTTTTAGGTTTCAATTTATCTAGTTTTACATATTTTGTTCTTAGTTTCATCATATTTGATGCAAACAAAATGTTATTATCATTTCGAGGTGGATATGCGAGGAATCTAAGAACTAGAAAGAGAGATGTCAAGTTTTTGAATTGTGATTGACCTGATATATCTAATTCTGATGCCACTATTGACATTTTGCTTGTATAACACTTTCAATAAAAGTAAACCATCATTTGTAGCTCCTAAAAGTTTGATTTTTGCTCCCCTCATCCAAACAAAGATTTTGTCCCTTCCAAAGAATATGTAAAAATGAACTTGGTAATATATTGGTGACTGATTGCTAACTCACTGTTTTGGTTTTGGTGTTGTATGTTACATAAAGTTCTTTGAATTGGAACATAAATGGCATCATTTGTCAACCATTCTGCCACTGCATTTGGTATTTTTTAAGTTATGAGTGGTGATGGTAAGGTGTTGCTTTCTTGATTGATTTATTGTAATGGGTATTTGGGTGTTGCAAGTGACATGCTGTAGCATGTAATCAAGACCTATATGCTGAGGTTTTCCTATTAAATTTATGCCTAGCTTAAAGCCTAGTGTATACATAAGCTTATGGCATAAGATGCATGAATTTGTGCAATGAGTAACACTATTTTGAGTCAGTTTGGATCATGGTATCTATTGGTGTTTGCATGGAGTAACTGTTGTAGTGGGTCTCCAAAAAAAAAAGTATGGATATTTTTCTACTATTAAGAACTCACATTAACTCAAAGCAAGTTGTACTCAGCATGCTTTTTGATATTTCCTGAATGCATAACTTAAAATTCAATGATATACTTTGTCGATGAAATTGGACCTTCTCCTTCTGCTCAAAGTGTACTTTGTGAGGCTTAAAATGGAGAACATTAAACTTAAAATTGAATTTAAAATTTTAAATATTCAGTTTTCTAATGAAATGTTCTGATGGCTTATTGACTTGTTGCAGACAAAGAGGCAAATTCGCACTGTTTGCAGTTCACAAGAAATTGTTGCATTATTGCTATCACCTTTACAAACACCTTGTAATTAGAAGGGGCTTTCGTTGTCTATGCCAAGTAACAAATGTTGTTCTACTATAATATAAGAAAAAAGTTAGAAAATAGATGGGAAGTGATAGGTTGAGCATCAAGTTTTCTGAGAAGTTCGGGAGGATGTTAAAAAAATGGATGTATGGATTGATTGAATGTTAGAGATTGTTTTGAAAAATTCTTGTCTTTTATATGGTAAATGTATGAAATTTATTGCTTTGAGATTTTATGTTGTTTTTGTTGATTGATATTATTATTTATAATATATAATTATATATAAATACAGGGCTGAAATATGGTTGAAAGAAAATAATATGCTCTTTAGAGAAGGAATCGATGTTTTAAAAGTGCATCTAAAGATAACCTTTAKAGAAAGTTTTGATTATTTGTATCTAAAGATAACCTTTAGAGAAGGTTTTCAAAGTAGTAAAATGTACTAAAGACAATACCTTTAGAGAAGTTTTTTTGTAAACCTTCTCTAAAAGTATTTTTTAGAAACGTTTCTAAACCGTCACAGATACTTGAAAAACGTCACTAATAAATATTTTTAGAGAAGTTTTTTTGTAAACCTTCTCTGAAAGTAGTTTTTAGAGACGTTCTAAACCGTCACAAATACTTGAAAAATGTCACTAATAAATACTTTTAGAGAAGCTTTTTGAAAAAAGTTGACTCACCTTTAGAAAAGTTTTGAAAGTGTATCTAAAGCCCCCAAAAAAATGTCTGTAAAAGCTAACAAAAGCGCACCCTCCGAAAACCCTCCCTAAAACCTTTACCTACCGTTATATAGAGAAGCATTGTGACGGAATTGAAAAGCTTCTCTAAAACCTTTAGAGAAGCTTTTAATACTTTTAAGTTCAAAACAAAACATTCTCTAAAACCCTTTTATCTGGTAGTGATAGTCGGGTGTGTGTCTTTTCGTTTGATGATGTTTATCGACTTAGCTTATAATTCATATTAAATATTATAATGTTTTCTTTATTTTATAGGAAATTGACGCCTTAAGGATCCAACTTAGAGAGTTTGTCCTCGCCAATGGACCAACAACCTTAGCTGTTCTCTCAACTCCCGGTCCGATTAAAAGAAAGAAAGACTTTAAGGAGTCACTTTCATACAATCTTAATTTACAGGAAGAAAACGACCGCCGACGGACGGATGAGGAGCTTTGACGGGTGGAGGAGGAGTTTTGGCGGGCGGATGAGGAGCGATGTCGGGTGTTGGATGAGAGAAGGGAGAAACAATATGAAGAGATGGTTGTTTTGGTCAAGCTGCTCAGTCAATTTCAGCAATTCCCGCCGCCACAATAATGAATATCTGTTTGCTTTGAAACAATTTAATTTTTGTTTAGAACAATTGTTTGCAACTTTGGTCGGGATAATTTTATTGGACATTTCTTGTTTTCTTGTTTAATGTATGATGTTTAGCGGCATTTTATCTTTTTAGCACTTTTTTAATATTTATAGGATTTATAGGTTTTAAATACATGTTTTAAATATTTACAGGAAACGTATTTTCTGGAGCTGGGTGATTAATTTTTTGACCGATAAATCCGCCGGAAATACTTAAAAATTAAAATTAATAATTTTAAAAATTAAAATTAAATATCCGGCGGAGACATCACCGGTGAATTTTCGGCAGACACTTCTACCGGTAATTTTATTCAAAATATTTTGATCTTATTAATAATTTCTTAATTTAATTAAGATTTTTTAAGTAAACTAAAAAAAAGTAGTTAATTTCCGGCAGCTATTTTCTGCCGGAAAACCAAGAATCCGTCAGTAAATCCGTCCGATAAAAATCATCGGCATCTCATGTTCCAGAGACCAAATCTGCTAGAAACTTTGTAATCTGGCTGATTTCAAAAGGTGAGCAGTTTGGTATTTTGAGAGAAAGGAAACTCTCAAGATTTTGGGTCCAACCCACTTGGGAGTTTAACCTATTTTTCTTCTATATATTCAATCATATGTAACTGTAAACCCTAACCGTCATATCAATAAAAGTTTTACTAGTGTGGCCATGGATTAGTTTGATCAAACCGATCAAGTGAACCATGTAAATTCGTGTGTATTTTTACTTTCTCTTTTTTCTGTTGTTACTTTATCGTCGCCGTATTCGTGTGAGTGATCTTGAGCATCGTTTCGCAACATAAAGGTGATCAAAAGTCCAGATTCCTTCTTATGATTCTCGCCTTAACTCTCTTCACACAATCATTAGCATGTCAAATCAACTGTCCAAGTTACTCAACACACCATGTAAACCTAGAAATAATACGCAACTATAAGAAGAACGACAAGATGGCAATATACATTCATCGTGAATAATCTCAATAAAGGAAGTAGACATACGTTTTGAGTTTGATTCACATATGATATTATGGTTATACAGTTTTATGAGAATGCGATAGTTATTTTATAATTAACTTGATATATTTAAGAGTGGATTGGTTTGTTACTCTGACATGACTCATAATATAAATATAAATATATGTGCATTTCAGGAATCTATGTTAACGATGTCAATCCTGGTGTCCATTCATGCATGCTTTTTACGTGTGGTTGTTTTGTAATTGAGTATTGAGGTTGTATGTAAGTTGCATATTATTTATATTAAAGAAATTAGTAATTAATAGAAATCAAATATTTAAAATTTATACATTAAATGAAATTCAAACATCTTCGTCAACATTAAGATGGTGGCTCCACCTCCTAATATCTACCACATGCAATTTGCATGGCAACTTGAGTTCGAAGACTTGCCACTTCAAATGGTCTCATCAGTTTCTAACATTCAATGTGCTGGACAACTATATATATAATTGGCTACACATATATTATATGATATTATAAATATAATAATTGGCTACACTTATATATTATATCATATTTTATATAAAAATATATAATTGGCTACACTTATATATTGTATTATACAATATATATATATATATATATATATATAATTGGCTACACTTCTATATATAAATAGATAGATAGGGTTGTGCCGGTGAAAATAATAGTTAATATGAGAAACTTAATAAATGATCCCCGTTCTTGGATGCACATTCGGATGAGGTGCACCGAAATGCACCAGATGAATCCTTGTATCAAGTGTGATTCATGTGTGAGTTTGAGATTAAAAGTTATTAAGAATCCAAATCTCTTCTTACATTTCAACTTAACTCTCTTTCTCACACGATATTTCATATATATATATATATATATATATAGAGAGAGAGAGAGAGAGAGAGATAGATAGATAGATAGAACACTCTTGTTTTGTAAAAATGCGGTAACACTTTTAGGCCTTCAGATTATTTAGGCCATAATAAAAATAAAATAAATGTAAATAAATCATTAAGAGTACTAATATAATTATGTATTTTTCAATAACTTTATGTTATTTTAATGATTTTATCGTTGGTGCGATTGCTAAATCTGCACAATTTCCCCAAAAAAATAAAGAATATTGATTATATTTACTTTGTTCGGAACCGTACTTGAGAGTTTCCTACCTCATACGGACCTCAAAATAACAGGGGTCAAGGTCGAGAATTAAATCCGGATTCTTAGTATCATCGAAAACTTCTTATATCGATGCTTCTATTGTTGATAATGTTGTGAGTTTGCTATAATAATGCTTTCATAAATCAAAAACTTCTTATAATTAAGGTGATTTTTTTTAATGTTGTGATAATGATGTCATTTTGTAGCAATAATGATATCATTTTGTTGTAATGATAACGTAATAAATCAAAAACCAGTAATAATCACGTTCACAATCATCAAATCTATCTTTTGATTATGTGATTTGGAGTTTCTTTTTTCATTTTACCTCTACGTACTTTCGTTATTGCAAAAAAGGGTAAATATTTATTAATATTTTATAGCTCCATCAATTTAGTGGTCACTTAAAACATAATGGAGGAATGGAGGTTTTACAGGTGGCCATGCATTTGTGTAAATCATGAGAGAGAGGGGGAGAGAGGGAGGTTAAGGAAAAAAAAAAAAAAACTAAGGATCAGCTTGGTAACCATTCATCTGGATTGTATGTACATGTGCATATAAATAATTAAAGTTGTTTCTTGGTTTTTATGCATGTGTGCATGTTATGCACATGTGTACACCGGACAAATTGCTTACAGGTTATTTGTATGCATATGTACATACCGATCATATGAATTATTACCATGGTGTTCCTTCAATTTTTAATTAATTTACATTTATTATTACCAGGGTGTTCCATCAATTTTTAATTAATTTACATTTTTCCCCTGAACGGCTAAACCTGACCATATAAAAACCACAATACATGAGATTGACATCTTTTGAGAATAATCAATGAAACATTATATTAGTGAGGAGATTTGAAATGGGAAAAAGTGAGTTTTTTTTAAAAACGGTTAATAAGCTAATTAATATAATAATCATGGAAGTTAAAAAGGTGCGGTTAAATTGGTTCATAAAGTTTGTAACATATTTTTTTTGTTGAGAATTTACTAATTTATGAGATCTGTAAGATCCAATTTAAACCACAAAAATTTAGTTAAAAAACTAAAATCTAATATAAATTAACTCCCTCTTCTGCTTCCTCCACTCTATTTTCTCCTTTATCTTCTCTCATCTTTGCATAACATACACGTATATAAACATAATTTAATATTTAAGCAAGGCTAACACATTGTGAACAATTTTTTTACATTTGTGAACACAATCTAAATCCACGAGATTTGGTACAATTTGTAAACATATTCTGAACATCAACTAAATTAATAAAACTAAATATAAACATGCAATTTGTGAACAATTTTGAACACCCTAGTAAAAATTTATTAAGGTTGTTTAAGTTGTATTCACAATTTGTTTACCTTATGTATATATTTAATTATGCATGTATGTATGTTAATACAAATATAGGAAAGGGGAAGTGAGAAGGGGGGGGGAGGGGTTTATGTATGAAATTTTCTAATATGCATTAATTTTTATGTAATAAATAACAATAATTATCCCTTTAATTATCTCATTAATTAAAAACTATAATTATCTTGAATAAGTGGTTTAGAATGAATCTTATAACCTCAAAAATTTTAGAGTTCTTAAACGATCAAGCCTTATGTGCTATATATGTAGGGTTGGGTTCACGTGAGACCAACCTATTTTTGTGAGACTCATGAGACCACATTTTTATATTTGAAACTTCACAGCAAAATATTGTGAAGGTAAAAGATATCTGAACCTTCACAACAAAAACACTGTGAAGGTCTCACGAAAATATGTTGGTCTCATTATCTTTAAAATGTTTTACTGTGAAGTTTCAAGTATAAAAAAGTGGTCTCATAAAAACAGTTTGGTCTCACATGATCTCATATATATGTATATATGTGTGTGTGTGTGTGTATGTGTGTAGTTAGGTTCATACGAGAACAATAGCCAGGAAAAAGAATAAGAAGATGGTTAATTTGCTAGAAAACGAGAAGTTCCAAAATCAAGTGGAATCACATGTGATACAAACACATAATAATCACATATGATACAAGTTTGTTGTGTTGGCCGGTCATAGAGTGGACGACTTTTCCGACTCTGGTCGCACTGACCAAGTTGTTTGAGTCATTTTTAGACGTGTTGTATTACATGTAATTTTGCTCTATAATCACACGTGATCTTGAAATTTTACACCTTTTTATAGATTTACCGACTTTTCGAATGATACCACATCTGTCTCTATATATGATATTTAAAAATCATGAATTGAATAGTAGTTTGTTTTTATATAAACTTGCACAATGAAAAGTCCACCGTTTGAAAATGTGCTAAAAACGATTATTGTTTGGTTGTTTGATGTGGACAACGTAGACAAATCTTTATGCATGGCTGCTATATTCATATCCATTCTAAATTACACAACTTTTATTTAATATGTAATTAAATAAAAAATTTAATCTCTTTTATAAAAACAAAGGAAATACATTTGTAAATTAACCAAGACAAAAGTTACAAATATATATATATATATATATATATATATATGGCTCTTTTCAAGGGAGAACTGAATAGTTTGTGGTAACCGTGAGATTCAATTTCAACCACAAATCAATAGATAAATTATGAAATTTATAATTTTGATAATTTTGAATTAAATTTTTAATGTAAAGACATTTTAAATATTTTCTCCCATCTCTCCTCTCTTCTCTTTCCGTCCCCCGTCCTCCGGCCATCGTCCTCCGGGCACCGTCCACCGGTGATACCATTGTGGTACCTAAAATATTGACTCTGTTAAATAAAAGACACAGTGTGATACCCAAGCACATAAGATGCATTTGAGATATCACATTGTTACATCTCCGATCGACCACATAAATGACATCGGTGTGATACTCAAGCACATATAAGATACATTGTGATACAACTGCGGTATTGGTGGCCGGAGGACGAAGGATGGGGGATGGGGGACGGAGAGAGAAGAGAGGTGAGAGGAGAGAAAATACCTAAAATGTTTTTGTATTAAAATTTTAATTCAAAATTACCAAAATTATAAATTTTCTAATTTGTCTATTGACTTGTGGTTGAGATTGGATCTCACAGTTACCACAAACTAATTAGTACCTATTCAATTAGGCCCTTATATATATATAATACAAACCAGACAATCTATGTTCAACACTTATAATAGAAAACACTTGAGATATTTGTGGAAGATGATAAGATTCATTATATAAGATAATGGCTAATTATTATAAAATAATCAAGATATTTATAAATCAAATATCTATTAATGGCTATTGATTTATATGGTTTGTAAAATTGTCATATTTAAATTGTATTTGAAACTATATATACATACATATATAGAGTTAAGTTGATTGCAAAAATTGTGTGGATAAAATCATGAATTAGTTAAGAAGTTTTAAAAAATATATGATATTTGAATTTGTGTACGACATGAGTTTAGCATTTATGTAATAAGGTATATTTGAAGGCTTGTAAATTGGTTGTCTTTACATATCTTATTCTTTATGTTCTTCTTGATTTGATCACTCTGTAATGATTTTTGGGTTGTGCTTTCTTTTAGGAAAAGGTACTTACAGCTCGATATATGATATTTAGACGTATGACGAAATAGTGGATACGAATATATAAAGTAAGGGGTCGTTTACCAAATTCTTACCTGATAAGCGCATATTTGTAAGAGTCAACACTTTAACTTAAATTATCGGGTAAGATTTTACTCCATTAAAAGGGCATTGTATGGAACCTTTTTATCCTGTGAGCGCTTATCGGGTAAGAGTCGTCACTCTCACTTACCAGATAAGACTTTTTGTCTTTCTGCTCTTACCGGATAAGATTCTCAATTTTTATCATGTTCATTCGATAAAGTAAAGTGACTTGGTAGGTGAACGTTAGTAAACGGCCCCTAAGTCTTAGTTATGTTTTAAGCATTCTTATACTTACCGAGTTTTGGGCATAGACGGACCTAGAGGGGTGGTTAGGTGGCACGTGCCACCGTATTGTTTCTCCGTGGTAAGGTAAAAAAAAATTAGATTCGTGAAAGGTGCAACTGTTTTATTCTAGAAGGTGCAACCGTTTTATATGATGCTATCGTATCCAAAAATTCTTGGATCCGTCCCTGATTTTGGATTTTGTATGTTATTCTAAAAATTTTAAAGTATTTTACAAGAAATAATTGTGCAACTGCTTGAGAAGAAGTATAAAGTAAAATTGGGCATGTCACTTGCAAGTTGCAACTAATAGCTTTTGCTAATGAAATATGGAGAAGTTAGACTCAACGTGGAATCAAAATGACTCACTTGTATATACCTTTTAATCGTATTGATTGACTTGTACTTTTTTTTTCGATCCCTAACTATTTGTTTATCGTGGTGTTCAGGGCCATCTCTGGAGGAGGGTAGTACGGGCATACGTCCAGGACCCAAAAATATCAGGGGCACACATTTTTCCCTTAACATACATGAGTAGTCTAACTTTTTTTAATAAATTAAAGAAACCCAAAAAGTTATAGCATATAATAAGAGGTAAAATGAATTTAGTAGATAATAAGAACCCAAAAACATATCAACTAATTATATTAGAGAAAAAAAATTGTCATTCATTGTATGATATTGTTTATTGCCTATCTAATTTTCTTTTTATCTCCAGTAAGGTCCAATGACATTGGTTATTGCTTTCTTTATATGCTCGACTGTTCTGTACTTCAACAATTCAACGTTAAGAACTTAAGATCATGTGATTGCTATTGCTATATAGTTTTGTTGGATATGTTTATCTATTTCTGATTCTATTGATTATTGTTATTTGGTTATGTTGTTCTAATTGTTTTTGTTGACTATTGTTAACTCTTTTTTGCTTCTACAGAAAACATTTTACTATCGTTTAACGATCAATCTATTGTTATTATGATTTATGATGTGTTTCATGGTTTTCTGATTAAGCAATAAATTTTCCTTAGTAGATGTGTTAAGTGATTTTCTCTTTATATATGTTATGTTCTATAAACTTTTAATCTTTACATATTATTTTAGTTGAGCAAAAATAAGAAGAAAAAGAACATTGTTTGACTTATGTATATTTCGTTGAATTACACCACACCACAAGATTCTATTCAAGTACTCAAACAACCATTTGTTGAGCTTGCATATTATATGTTTAATTCATTATTTATTCTTATTCAATCTCAATAGATCATCTTTTCTTTTATATTCTTATTGATCCTCATTTGTCTACTTGTCTATAAAACCGACAATCTTCTCTATTATTGATCTATCATCGACCCTCACGATTACTTCATTCATACGAATTCTCTTTTTTTTTAAATCAAAATAACACATATTTCTTGTTATGAACTAAAAAATATTCTTATTTTTTTTATAAAAAAATATCAACCACTGTTTCTATATCTTTGATTTCAAATTACCTAATAAAAAGTACGTAAATTTAAGTACTCTCTTATATATTTATAATAAAGATAAATAAAATTTCTTTTCTTAGTAAATTATTAGCAATTCTTGTACTTAATTTTATACAAAACATTTATTGAATTTTTTTCATAGTTCTCGAGGGTCACTACAAGAAAAAGTAAGCTTTGACAATGATGCGTCTTTTAGCGATGACATGTTTCTGCCACAAGTTATTGCGACGAAATGTTATTGTTATATATAATCTTTCTAATGATAAATGAACTTTTAGCGACGACAAAAACCGTTGTTAAAAGCCTTGTTTCTTCTAGTGGGTCCTGTATTTACATTCGCCTAAGGCCTATAAAATGTCAAGAACGAGCGTGGTGGCGTTGCTTGTAATCTAGTTAAACCCAACAAATCACTATTACTCTCTTGTGCTATTAATCCATTGTTTCCTTGGATTCAATGCTATTGCTTATCACAAATTACTTGATTCAACAACATATAGTTGTAGATTGTTTGAATTTGAGTGTCAACAACATACTTGATTCACCCTCAGGCTTCCTCTTTTCACAAGGTTGCACAACTCACCTTTTTTTGAATCAATAGTTAATTAATTAGCATACAAATCAACCGTTTACATGCCTTATAATATTCTATTTCATATATTATAAAACCCAACATCAATTTTTGCCAGTTTAGCAAGGGATATCATGATCAAGTTTCAATCAACCTTTCCATATCCCTCCACGGTGGCCGACTTTGTTTACTTGTGTCACCACCACCATGTTTGACTTCCCCTACACCACCCTCATCTCCAATCACTATAAAATACCTTCTCCTTTGCTTCTCTCCCTCACATCATTTGCAACCTAATCCAATACTACACTTAAAACCACACACAAATCTTTCTAGTTATGGAGGTTTTTCCCCATAGTAAAACACCCATCTTGTTTGTTGTCTTGTTAGCCACCTTCATCACCATGGCACTAGGCCAAGGCACACGAGTTGGGTTCTACCAGACCACATGCCCAAGGGTGGAAACCATCGTGCAGGCTGCTGTCCAGTCTGCTGTCCGCTCCGATCCAACAATTGCACCTGGTTTACTAAGAATGTTCTTTCATGATTGCTTTGTTAATGGCTGCGATGGCTCCATACTAATTGATGGTCCTACTTCCGAGAAAACCGCTCTGCCCAATTCCCAGCTGAGAGGATTTGACGTCATCGATGCTGCAAAGAGGCAGCTCGAAACCACCTGTCCTGGGGTGGTCTCGTGTGCTGACATTCTTGCGCTTGCTGCACGTGATTCGGTGGTCCAGGTATATTAATTCTCAGCTTGTTAGTTATTTCCATCATGCGGAAGGTGCCAGCAAATCTTGTCTGATTTCTTGTTTTGGATAATAAACCTATCACTGATTGCATGTTTCGAAACTTATACACTTTTTGAAACGTTGTGAAATTTCTGAATGCACCTTTCATGATGGAATAAGAAGGTGTACCTTGCTGGCTTAAACCTTGTAGTTATACGAAATTTTCAACATTGTGCAGACAGGTGGAACGGGTTGGGCAGTGCCAACAGGCCGCCGAGACGGATTAGTTTCACAGAATTCTGATGCTGCAAATTTGCCTGCTTTCAATGACCCCGTTAGTGTCCAAATCAGCAAGTTTACGGCCAAAAATCTTAACACCCAAGATCTTGTTGCCCTTTCTGGTAAGTTGAACACACAGAACTACACAAATCCTCTATGTACATGGAAATGGTTCAACCAATGGAACACAACCACTAATTAACAAAAAGATCAGCTGACACATTTATGGCTTTGATTGAAATCAGGAGCACATACAATTGGAACAGCAGCCTGTGTATTATTCAGGTACAGGCTATACAACTTCAACAACACCAACGGACCTGACCCGGCTATTGACCAAGCATTCCTTCCACAGCTCCGAACCCTGTGCCCCGATGGTGGTGATAATGCAAGGCGTGTGGGCCTAGATACAGGGAGCGTAAACAACTTCGACAATTCGTACTACGCAAACTTGAGGAGTGGGCGGGGAGTACTTGAATCCGATGCAGTGTTATGGAGAGATCCAACAACACAAAGGTTTGTGCAACGATTTCTTGGAGTTAGGGGACTGCTTGGATTGACGTTCAACGTGGAGTTCGGGAGATCAATGGTTAGGATGGGTAATATTGAGTTGAAGACGGGGACTCAAGGAGAAATTCGTAGGGTTTGTAACGCAATCAATTGATGATGTAAATATGATTTTGAAATGGTTGATAGGCATAAGTTGTTAATACAATCATTATCTGCCTACCAACAAGAATATATCAATAAGAATTTCTGTTTCTTCCCATTTATTCTTGGTGATTGTCGTTGGTGACGGAGTCTTTCCCTTACCAATTTTTGTCGTGAAAAGAGGTGTGATTTTTTTTATATAAAATATCATAAATTTTGACACTAAAAAAACCGAGTATCATCAACGACCACACCGTCAGCCAATTACCGATGGTTTAACGAGCGAATGTCGATTAATAGGTAAACTCGAAATTGTAAAATAGTTCATTGATGAATGGATGTGGAAAAGGAACCATGGATTAACCGTCTGTGTATTTTGCGACTATAATTATGATAAACCATCGAAAGTACGTGTTTAGATATAAATTACTAATGGTTCATCGACTGCCATTTAACCCTTCATTTTATTTTTTAGAATACCACGGGTAAACCATTGGAAAGCTTGATAAGTTATAGACGATTTATTAACAAATATTTATTTCAAATTACATGTTGTTAGGAAAAAGGAAAACCGTTGATAATCTATTGAAAATTGAGAACATTTAGTGACTGGTTATCGACCACCAAATAATTTAAAATTATTCAGTTTTTTTTTATTTTTTACCTGAAAAACCATTGTTAAACCGTTCGATTTTTTCGTGTTATTGGTGGTTTTCCAATAACTTCTATACGACGATTATAACTCCGCCTGGCACCATCCCTAAACAAAGATTGGACTTCCATTCAATTATACAACGTAAAGTTTTCCATAACCTCATGAACGAATTTTGAGGGTTCTTTGTCTTCATGCATGAACGAATTTGAGTGTTCCATATTTTTTATCATTCAAAATCAACCATTCAATATATTTATTTATTTTAATTAGTGTCTAAAAATAAATTAAAGGGGTAAAATATTCGTTTTTGTCATTCAGATTGTGTGTTTGCACTATAACCGAACAACAACTTAGCCAAATCCATACTAACAGCTAAATCCTGACAAAGAACTTACCTCATATAAGGATTTTTCTTTGTAACTATCAGTATTGACCCAATAACAAAAAACCATCAACAAAATCGAAAACTAGTTGAGCCAAAGTCAAGATCGTCACTGAATTAAGCGGACTGGTTTGTCATCTAGCCGAATGAAGATCAATACAAAATAAAGACAAATAGTAATACTGGCAAGCCGGATTTTGAAATGCAAACTTGTCCAGTAAGTTTGACTCCCAACCCTACCAACACTTATCCTGATATGGAACATGCTCAACATGTCACCCACAATAAGTTCTAAAACACTATTATATTAGTGTCATATTTTCTTTACTGTTCCCTCTGCATAAAAAAAATACGGGATAAGTTAACAAATGTCTACATCAACAACAAATGCTGAAGTGAAGAGTACAAACATGCATGAATTAGCAAATCAGATGAAAACACGCGTTAAAGTTGGATAGTATAATTTAATGCAATGGTGACTACAAAAAGGCACCATTGTCATACATTGTTACTAACCCATTTTGAAAGAACTTCTGAGTGATAGTTGACAACCAAATCCTAGATGTTTTCAAAAATGGTCCAAATTTTCATGACAAGAAGCAAGTTGAAGTGGATATGAATGCTAGGAATATCATGAATTGTTTTCATACAACAAAGATGAAACTCTCTATAAATGATTTTAAAGTGCATGATGAAGTTTTTAATAATATTGAAATATTATACAAATTTTTGGATGTTTTTACCTAATTGTTTGGAAAATCTAACTGTGCTTGTAAAAAAATTCCAAAAACCTGCATCATATGACTCTCACCTCCTTGTTTTGTACTTGATACAATCATGAGCAAGCTCAAGATTTTAAAATCAACAGAAGTAGAAATCTCTCTCTTCTCTATCTTTTGACTTCAAAAAGTCAGAATCCGTATCACTCCCAAGTTATGGCAGAGATTCCAATGCACTTCTACACTAGTACAAAAATGGTCTTTTAAGTGACGATTGAAAATCGTCAGTGTAGGTATATGGTAACTGTTTTTGTGGAAATAAAAATCGTTACGGTATCTACCGTCACTTTGATATACTCTTGGTTACATTTTAAAAACGTTACCAAATCACATCAAAAACCATTACCATAGGCTAAAACCATCATCTTCAGTGTACAAGAAAGTCACTTTTTTTTTTCCTAAAATTGTTGTCGCAGCATAACATAGAGTGACATTTAGTTTTTGAAACCGTCAACGTAACATGACATACGGTAACATTAATTTATTAAAATCATCATCGTAAATGATATGTTTTGACGTTTATACTAAAAAACTGTCACCATAGCATGACATATGGTGACGTTTATTTTTCAAAATCATGACCATTGCAAGACATACATTGTCGTTTATTTCTAAAAACCGCTATCATAGCATGATATACAGTGACATTCATTATCCAAAATCTATAACATGATGTATGTTGACGTTTATTTCTCGAATTAGTCACTGTAACATGACATAGGTTGACGTTTCTATTCAAAAGCCATCATTGTAACATACATACGATGACGCTTATTTAAGAACCGTCACCATAGCATGACCTAAGCTGACCTTTACATTCAGAAATTGTCACTGGAGCATGACATAAAAATGACGTTTATTTCTCAAAATCGTCACTGTAACACGATATATAGTGATATCTATTATTTAAAATCGTCACAATAGTATGACATATTGTGACATTTATTTTTTCGAACCATTACCATAGTAGGACGTACGATGACGTTTATTTTTCAAAATTGTTACCTTAGTAGGATGTATGGTGATGTTTACTTATTAAAAAGTATCACTGTAAAGTGGCATAATGTGACTTTATTACTCAAAACCGTCACCATAGTATGACTTATAGTGATGTTTATTTTTCAAAAAATGGTCACTATAGAGTGAAGTATAGTTATGTTTATTTGTCAAAACAATCACTGTGAAGTGACGTACAGTGACTGTTTATTTGTCAAAATTGTTAATGTTACATGACATACGGTAACCTTTATTATTTAAACTAGTATTTGACATCGTGCCTTGCGCAATGACGATAAATTTTTAAAAAATTTATTGAAATTAGTTAAGTGAGTCGATGATCACATTTATATATTAAACTAATAAGAATCAACATTACCTTTGATATATGAATCTAACTTATCATTATTGAGTGTTCTTTTAATATTATATATATATATATATATATAGTAACACCCATATTTTTACCATGAGAAATGTTACGTAATCTAAAACAGATTCTCCAAAAACACTCCAAAAATAATGGTTAAATTAAATCTTTAGACCGTTTACAGCGGAAGACTTTAAAAGAATAAATATATAACTTAATGTCAGTCCGTCCCATACCGGGTTGCTTTACAAATTTATATATCATAGACGATTGCGCCTAAATATTGAACTTAAATGGACTAGACAAGTCTCTATGTATGCTCTTCTTTTTCTTTGTCCAACCTGAAACCTTWTGTTCCTGAGATGCATACTAYAGTCAGCTTATAAAGCTCAGTGAGTTCATGGTTTGYGTGAGTAAAGATCATTGCACATCATACATTTCAACTTGTAAACTTTGTACCAAATAATATGCATTTTCTGAAAAACATGCAACACTGAAAGAAAAKAGATCTCATAAATTGTCYGTCGGGTATGAKTCATTTAGTCACTGGCATTCCCTGAGTTGTCCGACCTGCACCTGTCTAGACACTCATTACGGGGTTGTGYCACTTGTCATGTGACTTCTTGGTCAAAWGCTCACCCGCTAAAACTGATCATAAAACTTTAATATGGAATAGATGCTAGAGTTATTCGAAAACTTATTAAACACATAGCATGTAACCATTCACAAAATAACATGTATGTAATTGAAATATCATGCATATGTACACATCATCAACAATTCATATCATGCAAAAATAATTTGTACTTAGTTATGCATCCCATTGTAAGTCTCATGAAGACTCACCTGATTGCGTATAGATTGATTACCGATAGCTCTTGATCAAATGCCTACACATTTCATACCATAATATCTCATTAACGTCTTAATTTCTCAAAAAGTYAACTATTGTCATTCTGACCCAACCTAAAGTCAAACTTCATAYYTGAGCATCTTAATATGCCTCAGACAACTCTATTTGATCCATCATTAAAATCCACATGGGTCAAACATGTCAAAAGTCAACCCTTGGTCAACTCGGTCAACCCCGACTAACTTTAGTCAAACCCCATGACTAAAACTCGACAACGTCTTAAAACATCAAAATAAACATTTTATGATCTTATAAATCAAACTCTCCAATTTAAAGCGTCACTATAATTGATTAACTCGGAAATATGACACTTAAATCTCAATATTAAATCATCAAAATAATTTAAGACACCTCTCAGTACTATGTTTGATAACAACTCTTAACGTTGATTATCCTTTTAACAACTAAATGAAACCTATGTTTCATATTAAGATGTCTTAGACAACTGA
This sequence comes from Cynara cardunculus var. scolymus, assembly GCF_001531365.2. Classification (NCBI taxonomy): domain Eukaryota; kingdom Viridiplantae; phylum Streptophyta; class Magnoliopsida; order Asterales; family Asteraceae; genus Cynara; species Cynara cardunculus. The sequence goes on along the minus strand of NW_020201260.1, from coordinate 30,405 downwards.
TAAAATAAAATTCCGACAACTAAGAGAATATTTATTAAATTACTAATCAATTTAATAAACCACTTAGGAAAAGATTAATTAATCACTATTAATTCTTTAAAATAAATTAATATGTTAGTTAAATAACATAATATTTTTTTTATAAATTAATTAAACAATATAACTTATACTATATAATAAAATGGAATAATATACTAATTGGTTAAATTTGRCATTGTTAAATTAATTACCCAAATATACCCAAGATGTTACATGGACTAAATCTTAAGCCCAAAAAAAATAAAACAAACCATAATACAAGTGAAGCCCAAACAAAATGGCCCAGATGGCCACATCAAGCCCATATGGCTCCTACACTCCCCAACAACACCGGCGACCAGAAAACGGCCCCTAGCCCTTGTTTCTTCATCGTTTTTGATGATTCTTTTTTCAAAAACTCTAGAAAATGATTTTTCTTAACCATAGAAACAAAAATCAACGAAAACCATCAAGTATTGAGTCTCCTACGCTCGTTTAAAGTTACGGTTTTAAAATCACTCGAAAATCAGTAAAAAAAACTCAAAATCGAACATTCAAAACTAAAATCTGAGACATAAGGCTACTAAGGTTTCATAGAGGACCTAAAAACGAAGCCATCCATATAAAGAACTCGAAATTTGGTTGAGTAATTTACCTCCAATCGTCAATAAACGAAGTTTTTCGAACCCGAACTTCGACCTCCGATTTCTCTTTTGAAACTCAACGAAAGTTCTGTTTTCTTGAAGCAAAAATGTAGAGCAAAGTGTTGTCTACATGTATATGTAATTTTTTTGTCGTAATAGTTGAATATTCAGACCAAAATAAGGCTTCAAACGAAGTGTCGTTTTCGGGTTTCTGAATTTGCAGATCTGATTCATATTTACAAAACAGGTCCTTCTGGTTTGGACCTGTTAACCTCTGACCCAACCCTTAACTATTATAAAATAGCATTCGGCCCCCTGGCTCTATTACTTTTGACATCTTTACACATTTCACCCCTAATATGACATTTTCCTTCATTTTTAATCCAATTTTCAAATATATTTATATTTTTTTTCCAATAAAATAAAACTCATTTTATTTTCTTTTCCTTGTTCTTTTTGCTTTCTAATTTATTTATTTACCTCATTTTGGGGTGTCACAAATCTCCCCTCCTTTAAGAAATTTCGTCCTCGGAATTGTACTGGCTAAGCTAATGGGAATTCTTAGTTCTTATCTATTTTTCAACTAGCATGACATTTGAACCATAGAAGTTCCAATTCATTTATTATCATTACTAGTTCCAAAGATGTAGTCTTGCTCTTCGATCTTTCGTTTCCTGACCAATACATCAACAATATCTTTTGCATAACTGAGTTTGTTGATGA